>NC_044006.1:4523611-4825185 GCF_900496995.4 Aquila chrysaetos chrysaetos
ACTGATATTAAGAGTGTGGCACCCTTCAAATCGCTGCAATTCTGCAGAGCTGCTGAAATCCTTCCCTATGATGGGCGGAATTATGAAAAGTAAATTATAAACACTTAATAATTGTGGAACACTTGTTTTGTTTCATAAGCTTAAATTACTTTTAGAGTGTTGCACAGGAGGGAAGGCCCATCTGCCTCTGAATATAGCCACATGAATATTATGAGACAGCAATAACTGCAGTAGGATGGATACTTGCTTAGGATTCAGGATATCAGAGCAAGTCTCAATTCCCCACTCTTCCAATCAGTCATTTCCTCCCTGTGCCACCTATATTCCTGGAGGTGTACTGAAGATCAGTACTCAGTATTGGAGATCACGTAAATACCTTAGAGAGAGAAATATAATAATCTATTTCAAAAAAAAAAAAAAAAAAAAAAAGCTGTCTCAAGGACAGCTCTGTCTAGTCGATTTAGAAAACACTTTAAAGACTCTGATAAGCTCATTAGTACCAATGACTAGATATATGCACTCAAATCCCTATAAATACAGGAGAGTAACATCATGGATAAATATCTTCCTTTTTCTTTTTAATAAAGAGTTCTTATGGACCACAGATTACAGGACACCTGGTTTCCTTCTGTGGTCACTCACTTCCTGACAGCAGCGCCTAAATGGACCGATTGTTGTTGCATTTTTTCTTTGCTGGTAGAAATGGAAATCCAGTTAGATGAATGCACAGGTAACACTGCCAAAGTCCCCATCTTTTGCTAGGAATCTCAGTGTAATTTTCTACAATGAGGTTATCCTTTCTTCAGTAAAAATGAGGAAACCTGGCACAGAGTAGCTCAACCTGAGAAGCAGTTGCAGAGTTCAAGAGCTGCCACTCCAGCCACCAGACGCCTTTTCACAGGGCCGTAAACACCACATCACACTGTGTATTGCACATTTGTAAATGTAATTCCCACTCAATCAGCACATTAATTCCAATAAGACTCATCCTCTCTACCTGAAGAAAGTTTACATCGACAGGTTTGTCAGCTACAGAAAAATAAAGAACCACCGGAGGTGTGGTTGCAACCTCCTCACTCAATATGCCCGGACACCCGGATCGACACACCAGACGAGCAGGCGGACAGCCCAGGGCCAGCGAAAGACACGGAAAGACCACTGTGGCATGTAGAATGATAACCACTTATTGTTTTCATTTTTCCCAGAAATTTTAATCTCCGTACATGGTTTTAATAGGATTCTTTTATCAATCTATGGTAAATCATGAAACCTGGTTTTTATCATGACCAGCCCCTGAAATTTTGTCAACTCTACCCATGAGACACAGGTGTTACACAAATCCTTCCAAATTCAAACGACAATATCTCTGCCAAGTTCAGGGGCACAGGATACAGCCCCTGCCTGTAAGACTTGTGAAATTCTGTTAGCTTTTTGAGGGGCTCTAGCCTCAGGAAACACGTGACATCATTTCATCGCTCATTAAAAGCAAAGAGGTTTTTAGTATTCCTCACTGTCAAGAAAACTTGAAAAAGTCATCTCTGAAAGCTCTAAAACTAAGATACAAATATAAACAATGTTAAATGTGTCAGGTCCCTTCAGATCACTCGCAGTTTTGGAGGTCTGATGTTTGTTTTGCATCGGCAGTACTGCAATATGTTATCTCCCATGCAAAACTGCATTAAAGTAATAACTACAATATTTACCTCCTTCACAAGGGTGTTGTGAGAATGACTGCAAATGTTTCCACAGTGTTTTGAATATGTAAAGTACTATGTTTTAAATATTATTCTTATTTGCATACGACAATGCAAACAAGCTGTATCCTGGATCTCAATCAAAAAAAAAAAAGGCAAATGAAAACCCAAAACTAACTACCATGACTGTAAATGAAGGAAGCCCCACTGACGATAGTAATGCTAATGTAATCTCAGTGCTGCATCATGCTTCAAATGGTCAAGGTCTTCAAAAAGAATAGATATGACTACCTGTATATTCAGCATAATTATTTAAATGAACACTTAAGTGTTTTCTGAAAGTGCAGGGAATCTGTCTCTCCACCAATGCCAAACACCACACCTGAATACTCGTGCTTACACACAAGCATAGCAGAACTCTGACATTTATCACTGAAAAGACCACAATGATTTGAAGATCAAGGGCTTGCATCTAGCACATCATTCACGGAAAAATATTGTAGAAAATCTTTTAAAATGCAGAAATGGTTCTTCTGGGTGACATTCCTCCTTCTTTAAATCATTAGGAAAGATTTAAAATAGGCTGCAGTTTATTGGCTGGCACTATTGTTACTCCATCGAATGGTATCAGAAGCTGTTTAACCCTGCCAACCTGGAAGAAGATTAGTTAACTTCTATTCTCAGAACAAATGAAAGGCAATCAAACATCAGAGGTTAAATGGCATTCATATATAAACAAAAGGCCCTACTCCTGCTTTGGATGTGTGCCTCCTGAGGAACCACCTGTAGGTACCTAAAGCCAAAAGGTTTTCCAAATCCTGGTATGTGAATAAGTGGACTCCAAAGGAAGAATTCTTGAGAGAGTTGTTTTATATTTAAATCAGGATTTTTTAAAACTTTTATTTTTTATCAGATATGCAGATAAAGGCCAAAGATGAACTAGAACCATGGCTGCAAACTTTTACACCTGGGTTGCCCTACATTTGTGGGTGGCTTTTATCCAGAGTCCTGGTTTGGGTCCTGTTTTGAATTATTCAAGACAGAAGCACTGTATAAATCTGAGTCTAATAAAGCCGGGGTGATCTCTCTGCCATAACATCATTACTAACAGCACAAGACACGGGGGTTTTGACTAGAATACAAAGATGCAGAAAGACCTGGAAAAACCCAGCAATTATTATAAAAGGTCCTAAAATCATCTGCAAGAATGCTTGCAGCGAGTGGCTGTAGTTGCACAAAATGAAATGCACTGCTATAACCTGCAGACCCTCTGAGTGCAGGAGCCCCGCTGACTTCAAAGGAGCTGGGCAAATGCAGGAGGGTGGTGCAGATGTAAGAGAAGAGCACAGGCACAGCCTGGACTCTGGGCTGGGGGCAGTGCACAATGGTGCTGAGCCCCCCAGTCCAGCCTGCAGAGCCTGTGAAGGTACCTTACCTCTTCAAATACTTCTGATTCATCTGTTTATGTTAGTAACTTTTCATTTGTGTTTCATTACTCTTCCTTCCCAAAGCAAGGGAGAGAAATCACAGACCCGTGTCCTCACTCCTGCTGGTCTCTGCTCACGGGAAGACAATGCAGGAAAATAAAAGCAGCCACATTTCACCCTGAAGTTGCAAAATCCTCCAGGCTACCAGACAGAAAACCAGTTTGGCATCTGCCTTTGCAATGGTCCCATAATGCTTAAACTCATTCATCCAACATAGGTCCTCCTGGCTGTTGGGATTTCCTGAAACATGCTCAGCCCATGTTTCTGCCCCAGGCACATCTTCAAACACCCTTTCCCTCAGCTGACAGAATGTAGGCTGTAGATGCTACCTCCAGGCTGCACATGGATTTTTGCACACCAGACCCAACGGCGCATTCTTCCTTGGTGCCGAGCAAGAGAAAAACAGAAGGGAGAAAGGAAACGCTTGTTCCAAGAAGCTACTTATAAAATAACCATGGAACTGTATGCTGGAGAGAAAAAACTGCCAGCTGCACCTTATCTCCTGAAGCTTTATCCTGCAGAAGGAGGACAGGAGACAAGAGAGCAGGCACAAGTAGGTGCTTCACGAAGAAGCTTCCTGGTGAGCAGCAAAACTGCTGGGCTACACCTGTGTTATCACTTGGGCTCTCTCACCCTTTGGGGAGCGGTTTCATGCCCACTAACCTGTGCCCATCAGCAAATGTCATTCTGCAAGACTCAGATGGAAAACCCCACACCACAGTGACTATACAAAGAAAGCCGACTTGCCAGAGATTGACTTCTCTCAAATTACTGTTTGATCAGGGAAGAAGCAGAGCGGGTAAACACAGTTTCTGCTACTCAGGCTAAGGATATTCTCTGCTAGGCAGTTTTTGCACATTTCTTAACTGGAGAACACCTTCTTTTCCCTCTTAGGGTAAACTTATTTACACAGGAAACAACAACAGCCAAAAATCCACCTTTGGAGAGAATGAATGTAACAGTCTATCTGGATGAATCCAGACGTCCACACGTGCAGAAATACACTATGTATAAAAGAGGTTTACCTTTAACCCTGGTGCTAACCATGAGCTACCTTTGGTTGCGATATAAATTCAAATCTACACCTACAGGTAAGCAGGAAAGAAAGATTTTGTTGTTGACCTCAGCATGGTCACCCACAATCTAATACTTCTACAATGCGAACCTAGCTGCACTTAAGACTGCAAAAGAGAAAGATAGAATAATTAAATTTAATTCAGGACTCCAGAATGAGGAACAGAGGGATAAATCTTAATAGGAACATGGGATTAATATCTTAGCATAAATAATAGTCTCAGGAATCGCGTTTTGGTGATTCAACAGTTCTGCTATAAATAATTCACATCAATAAAAGAGAGATAACATCAAATTCAGTTGGAACATTGGTTAATCTGAGCAAAGTGAAGGACTTCACTCAAACTAAAGGACAGCTATAAGTAACTGCTCTACTGTATGGGAATCAGCACTGAGTATTTTCTGCACATTCACATGTGTTACAAATTGCTTTCCAAGGTTACAAAAGAGTAGATAAGGGGAGAAGAAGGATAAAAAAGCTGGCAGTGGATGGAGCTTAAATGCCTACGCTGTGCAACAGAAGATCAACGCAGGACAAACAAGTTTGCTGGGTGATCCCTTGTGTGCAACAGTGAGAAATACTTCATCATTTCTAACTTAGAAAAATATCTACGTTCGCTTGTAAAGGGTAATGACAAATAGGGCAGTGATAAGAAGGGTAGCATAAACCTGAACCCACGTATCAGGAATTTCTGGTTGCCCACTCCAGCCTGTTTTCATGGTTTCCACCTCAACACCACAAAGAGAGAACGGGCCACCCACGCTAACAAAAAGCCCTTGCTTTAAAAAGCACAGAAATACATATTAAATAAGCCACAGAGCAAGAAAGTCCAAGGGGCTGGTGAGGCACAAAGGGATAAATAACTTGTCCCATCTCATAGAGGAGGTTGCAGTAGAGCTTGATATCACAGCCAGGTTTCCTGAGTCCTGGGATATAACACGGACTGTAAGATTAACCTTCTCCCCATCCCTACCCCTGGTTTTGAACGTGATCAACAATGGGTTCAATATTAATAATATATTTGTAAAGCTTATTATTTTTCAATGGTGCTCTTCACCCCTGGGAGGTTTCCACAGCACTTTAACAATTATTTATATATGACAGTCATTTTTCCCAAAGAAATTCAGCCATCCTTGTGATACAATGTGGCAGCTGTGCTGCAGAGCAAAGCAACAGTGAAACTAGTTGAGGCCAGAAACTAAGGAAAGAGACTGTACTGAGCAGAAACTGCAGGAAGTATTTAGGTAACAGACTGCAAGATTTAATTACACAGGTTGGAATCTGGCCAGCAGGCATGAACAAATGTTTTCAGTGTGTTGTGTTTAAATATTTTAATTTACTTTTTTTATAAATGTTATTGCAAAAATAATGAAAAATGGAAAAGGATACTTGTCAGACAGTGTGTTCCCAGAAAGTGAAAAAAGTTGATATTTTAATCCCCCAAAATGCTGTAAAATATATAAAAAGTTCAACTACTATTGAGATTTCCTTGAAAAAAGGCATAGATGCTTTACTGTAAAACACAAAGAACACCACCATCTGAAAACCAGGCACCCCTATCACTGTCTGCGGTGATTAGTAATGATTTAATTTTTCTTTCTTTAAGCATAATAAAAACCTCCACATTACCTTGACTCCAGTAGATCACGGCTTAGACCCTACATCCATAGTTCATTCGGTAACTTAACTTACAAATCCTTTTTTTCTCCAAGTTCTTCCAATGCCATTTTATTTTAATGAACTGATATTTAGTATGTCAGAGTACAACCTATCTGTCCTGACCCCACCTGACTGCGTCCCTTCACACAACATGTGCAAGCAGGGCAAAGGTCACCAAGACACATTTGAGATCTTAATTAGCACTGCAGGGCTCTTCAGGCTAACCAGCCAATGTTCTGCTGTTCATCACAACCCTGAAATTACCCATTCATCTATCGGGCTTATGAAGATCTGAAAGACTGCATGTAGGAAGCTACATGACGGACCATGCATCAAAGGCACTCTACCATGCAAACCAACACCAGCAAAACATGATAATATATTACCTTGGAAAGCCCTGCTCAAATCTAGATATATCCTCTTTGACCGCAAGCAGGTTTCCTGAGCGCTAGAATAGGATTAGCATGGAGACAGAGGTTTAGCTTTCTGTGGGTCGGTATTAGGGCAACCAGAGATTATAGTGGAAATATTAGTAAGTTGTATGTGCAAGGAGAGTGGAAATACACTACATTTTGTACATTACGTCTTAATGACAGATGAGGCTGGGATCAAACAATGTGATAAGTGTGCACAGAACCCTTATTACTGAGTATTGGGTCAATGCCATATAACTATGCACAAATAATATATGTCGTGGGTGATTGATAACACTCCAACCCACCCATAAAAGACATGCATTCTTCGTGGTTGGGCCAAATCACATCCCATAAATGACTTAAATCATTCGTTTGCTATCAATTTTTCATCTCACACTTAGCAAATCACCCTGACATCTGTCTGTCACTTGAATCTCAAAGACCGTCTTTAGGAAAAGCCTTTTTGTGGCGAACTTCATTAGACATCAATGGAATTGTATCTGTTTACTGTTTTGAACATCTTGGGAATGGGCTTGCAAAAATGTGGGTGTCTGGATATACTGGTAACCACGCATGCCACAGGATAATTTGGTTTTGCTTGATATTGTACTGTGTTACTATAATTTTTATTTTCTTGTGAAAATGTAAAGACAAAATTTCCATTAACACGATACCTACTGAAAAACTAGTGTTTGAAGGCTGGGTATTTTTTGACTTTTGCTTTTTTAAAAAATATTTTCCCACAATTTATTTTATTATGGTCCATTTTGTCTTGCTGTTCAGTGCTAAGGCTGTACAGAACTTTGATAAACATAAAAAAGTTATTTTAGAAATCAGAAATAACAACCTGCTTCTGTGAGAAGCAGCATGAAACATTTTGTTGCTGGTTTCTCAGCGGTAGTACATGTCACATTTTCCATGGATGTGGTGCCCAACTAATATATGCCCATAATATCCCGAAGTTAGCAGTTCTTCCAAGCAAATCCACTGTTTAAAGTATAAATGGAGAGGATTTCTTTCCAGGATCCCAATTTTCAGGATCTGTCACAGCTGAATGTCCTCATCTAATATTTCTCATCTCTCCTGCTAGATGCATGTGAAAGACTTCTATGCCAGAGGCATGCCCAGGCACTTCAATCAGATTGGTTTCATGCTTGCATTTTCAACTAAGCTTTAAGTCAGAAGGACAAGCCTGGATTTAGGTGGTGTCAGCAGCACACAGAAAGAAGGGTCAGTCAACAAGAGTTGCTGGGTGCCCCCCCCCCCGCCCATTTGAGAAAAAATGTGGAAATGAAAAGTAAAGGATGGAGGAACAGAGGAACGGAAAGCAGTACGACTGGAGGAGACACGCAGCAGCTGGTGACACAGCCATATTAGCATTCATCTTCTCCCCTCCTGAGCGCCTCTTCTTTCTGCTGCCTATCCTATCTTCATCTATCTCAATTCTGCCCCAAAAGAGCTAACAGAAGATGTGACGCATCTGACCCAACTCCCACTCAAGTCAAAGGAGTTATTCCCTGGATGTCCTGCCTTTCGTGGTGCCACCTGGCAATGCCTGCCTGTTTTGTTGAGGCAAACCGTACCGCAGCCATCGATGCAAGACTTTGTCCATCTCTAAGTCAGGACAGGAATCACGGCCAGGGTACCGTACCACAGGGCTCCCAGGCCTTGTCCCCATTTAAGTTCTAATTTGTACACAGCCCTGCTGCAAAAACACATTGCTGGGACCACCTCTCATCTCCCTTAAAGTGATTGTTTATATCTGCTAATTCAGACCTGAAGTATGAAATATTAAGAAGATACTAGTTAGAATACAGAAAAGTTTCTGAAAATAGACCAGTCCTGTAGCCACAGCTTTCACTGTTCTTCATACATTAATCAATAGTTCATATTTAATTAATTAGCACCAAGTTCACTTGGTGATGAAAGTAGAATTTCCATGAATAGGAAAATAAATTAATGTGAAAATCCAGCTACCAGGCTGTTCTGAAGACTCTCTCCCACTGACTTACATGTGATAATGGATGTCCCTTCTTTATATTATTAGGCTCTTTGAGCTTTTTTTAATTTTATTTTTTCAGAGGGAAAGAAAAAAGACAGCTTTATTCCAGCTGGGCAAGAAATATCTTAAATTCTTATTGCAGAAAAGCCACCTCCCTGTAACGGCAACATCTCAGGTTGATTTAGTTAGAAGGTATCAGCATCTATGTATCACCAAGCTATGTATCAGCACTGACTTAAGAGCATACTTAGGATGTATGCATCCTAACTTCTCAAGACAGCACTTGAGTCTAAAAGTACAGAACATTTACCAATTAGAAAGCCAACCCAAAGCATTTATTTACAACCAGAAATTTAATAAACTGCTTATATACTATAGAGTAAACACCTCTTCTACTGCCGAGCAAAGTATGTTTAATATTCAGGATCTATCTGCAATGTTATCATGTCCTCTTCATTAGAGCATCAGTTTTGTTAATTAGCATTTACTCATGTGAGTAGTCCCCTTGACTTTAATTGATCCATTTTCATGAATAAGTAGAACATAATTTTATAGTTAAAGAATTCAATTCCTAGTGAATGCAACCAGCCGCCGTTCTCAAAGTTTAATTCTTAGCATAATAAGGAAATAAAAATGAGTACAACACTTTTCATCAGATAGAAGGGAAATGTGTGTAAGGCAACAGTAGGAACAAGAATGAGTCCAAGACAAGACACCTGGCTATCAAATCCATTTTGCTTGCTCCCTTAGCACAGCAAAAATGTGATGCTAAGAAATACAAAATACTTGGCCAGAGATAAGGTAGTATCTATTACAATGGCAAATCCTTCACTAGCAGTGCTTGTGTTTTCTAAAGGGCCAAGAAGCATCTGCCCTTCAAATTTATAGGAGTGAACAGACCATAAGATCTCTGCTGAGAACTGAGGTTTTAGAAGAAAGAGAAACAGTACAAGCTCCATCTGCTTCCCAAGGATTTGTTCTCAAGCTCTCACTTCTCTTATCTGCTCTGTGCTTATAACTGAACCTCCTTGTTTATACTCTTTTTTATTCTTCAAACTAAAGGCTTTAAGATGGATTATGGAATTTTTTATAATGATCCTTAACAGCAGAATAGTTTAATAAAAGGCTACGGCAGCTGAAATTTGGAGGCTTTCTTAAGGACTGTAATTGAAGATGGTAGCCAGTGTTTTCCTTTCAAAACTCCTTATCACATTTCAAGAATATCAGATTATGGATTTAAATAGAGATATGAGTATGGGTCACTGTAAGCTCCTCCAGGCTGACAGAGTGGGTGGGGGCACTAGATTACCTCTATTTGTAAAAACTGTTTGCAGCCGTAGCTGGCAGTTGTTCACATTTCATCGTGGGCTTTATGTCTTTAATTTTATCCTTAATTCAGAGTCTGAGGACACAGAGTGTAAGATCACCAATAAATCTTTAACTTTATAAACTAAAAAGAAGTCACTTTAAATAATTCAGAAAGAATTAATATGTTTCAGGAAGCAAGCCAATTTACTAAGCTAATTGCTGTGTACATTTTTTAGAGGCCATCTTTGAAAAGGTGGTTTTAATCACCAGGTGCCTTTAGAGTTTTCTCATGTGACTGATTAGAGCCACACATCTAATGGGCTGCAAAACCACGAATGAGAAATGTCAGTCTTTCAGATGCACTGTTCCCTCTGATTACTTTGTGACCTTGCCATTCTCTAATTTTCATATATAAAGGAAAATTGTTTTAACAATGTTCAGCAAATGTCTAAAGGGACAGAACTGAGTTTATGTGAAATTGAAAAATAGAGGCCTCTTCAGCCAGCACCTGCACCTAATCTGGTTAACCTGATAAAATATCACCCATTTTTTTCCAGAAAGGCATTTGCTTCTAAAGAGACTGACATTAGCTGTGGTAAAACAGCTGACCTAACAGCTAAAACAGTATAAAGATTATGGCCAGCATGTGAAACCTTTTCCAAACACAACAGGATTCTGATGCTTTACAACTATACCAAATCCCTACGAAGAGAAGAAAAGGAGAAAGCAATCTAACATCTCTTTGAAGATTCACTACAAAGTTATTTCCTTTAGTTTGGTAAAGAGGTAAATAGCAGACCAAACCAGGAAAACAGTTCCTTTCATGTGACACAGATGGATGACCTACCAATTCTGTTTCAGACCACATTATGCTTTGATGTATTAACTGTAACATAATATTTATCAGCTAGTGCCATAAATTGCTTTGAAGATGAAAAGCCCCCCCAAACCAGGTTTGGGTGGTTTTGAACGCAATTAAAAGGATATATTTTGAAAACATTTTTTTCTGAAATGAAATCTATGAAAAAAGCCTGGCAGGGTGGCATTACAGGGGCTTGGCGGGGTGGAGGTGTAGGGGATGAAGGGAATGAGGTAGAGTTAGCAAACAACAATTGGCAAGAACTGCTCCTTACCCACAGCTGGTTGTCAAAAAGTTTGCTATCAAGTTCATGGCAATTAGCAGATATAGCCTGATGCACATGCTCCACCATCTCTTTAGCTGGCAAAGTCCCATTAACCACCTCATGGAGAAAAATGCTATGGGTGGGCACTTCTCCATTGCACAGGAGGCACAGCATCTCTTTGACATGCAGGTATTTTGCAGGTTCTCAAATAGGTAAGGTGGAAGACAGAATACTTGGGTTTGCTCCGAGATCTCAGTAGCTGCTTCATGTGTAAGACACAATTAGGATTATTATTTATTAGTAAATTTATCATGCTATGTTATGAAATAATATCCCATTCCCTGCCCTTCAAGACCTGAACACTTCAACTAACATATTCTTTTTCTTTTACTATAGCACACTGGAAAGGCACAAAGTATTCACTAAGAGAGAAAGAGAAAAAATAATAAAACACAGAAAATTTTATATACAGCAAATAAAGGAAATCAATTAATTCAATGAGACATAAGATGTTAAATTATCATGCCAGTTGACGTAGCCAGTGGTTATTATCAATAGCCTGTTGAGTAATTGCCTTTGCTACTGCTAGAGTAGGATGTCATAGAATGTACATTATATAATTTAAACACTTTACAGTCTGGATCATAAATGTATTGATTACGTCAGCTAGAGGTTAGCTATACAGATAATAAATCATTGTTGATGTAGCATATTTAGTTCATTGCTTTTGATGAACTCCATGAATGGTTTCCAAATCTCATAGACTGCAGTATTTTTACTTGGGTATGTGCTGCATGTACATAATTTTTTTTTGGACAGCAATATCCATTCTTGCTGGTTTCTTCTTTTTTTGCTTCACTATCAGTGGAGCCAGACTTGATGGTGTCATCGATGGGGAGGGGGAAGAAGTGGGGAGTGCAGATGCTGCAATCAACTTTACGCTGATGATGTTTTCCTTATCAGAAAGTCTGAGAAACTGCTTTGGTAGGTAGTAAAGTGGGTGACCAAAGACAGCGTGAAATTTGGATTACAACTGAATATACAAAAGGAAGTAGCAGCTGCAGTAGGGAAAGTAGCATTTCAGTCAGCTGAAGAACGGGAGAGGGAAAAGTTGAGCTTGCAAAAGTGGTTCTCCTACTGGGATACGAAAGACACATCTAGTGGCAATGTGAAGACCTCCTGGAATATTCACCCCTTACAGAACTGAGCTTTGGGTTGCTGTTTTCTTCCCACTCTCAGGAGGTGATGTATTATTTCAATGAAATGAAGATGACGTGTTCTCTATCTGTAATGCCCAAGCATGAAAGTCATTCAGAAACAGAAAAGCCATCAACGATTGCAGAGGTACCTGGCGAGCCATGGTACTGAAAGTCAGTAAGTATCATCACCGAGCATCCAAAGCTCACCTGCAGCCCTCCAACACTCACTGTTCTCTGAATCCATACTATTCTCCTCCTCTGGATGCTCTCCCTGACACTTGACTCCCTCCTAGAGCAACACAGCTTCTCTTCAGCTACTACTCTTTTTCTGTTGTGATGCGCTGTGTTGCGCTGAGGCTCCTAAGGATTGATGAGGCAGGTTACTACCCACCAAAGTCACAGCTTTCAACATTCCTGCTACTAAATACACACATGTAGCCTTACACTGTCACCACAGCAGAAACCTCAAGCCACCATGTTACTTTTAGCCACCTACCAGCAGTAAGAGTCTAGCCAGAGCTACTTGGAGCTCAGTTTAGGCTGGGTTATCCCACGAGTTTAAAGGTAGTTTATGTATGTCCATTATTTTAAAAATAGTTAATAAACCCCTTCCTTTTTTTTTTTTTTCTTCTTAAGCAAAATCAGGAGGAGGATATTCTTTAGATTTTCTTCCTTTCCAGTGGAAGATTTGATTCAGGTCGAGAGAGAAAGAAAGAAAAAAGGGAAGAAAAAGAAGGAAAAGGAGCAAAACCTATTCTGCTCATATCTTTCCAGAGCATTTCCTGGGGAAACGATCTATTGCCCACGCCTCATTGTCTCAGTGTGATTATTTAGCATATTTCAGCCCAATTTGGTCCATTGTGAATGCCATTTTGTCCAGCCATGCAGACACAATCTCTCCCCCTACAGCTCCAAATGAACGTCTGGCCCTTCCTTTTCTAGAGTTTTACCAATGATGGCATGACTCAAGGAAGAAGATATTTTCTGTTACTGTGGCAAAGTTTTCAATTCTACTCACATTCTATTTTAGCTTCTCCAGGAACCATTTTATTAGTTGGAGAACTCATCGTTTGAAGTAGAGGATAATCAGTTTAAAAGGAAGGGATGCAGACAGATGCCAAACTATGCATGGAGAATTTGAAATATCTATTAGACCAGGTAACTAAAACATGAAATGCTGAAACATCCTATTTATATTGGAGTCAAGCTACCATAAGAATGGGGAAAAAAATAAGAAGAGTGGCAATTAATGCAACTCCTGCTGCATTAGAGACTAACATTAATCAGTAACAAGAAGAAACGATGGGTTTTTAAACACCCACTGCTATCTCACAGAATGGTAGTTAATATAGGAAATATACAGCAGGGTGATTTGTTTCTGCTTTTCTCCTTCACTACTTTCCACCATTTCCTTTTCCATTATAAGAAACATTTGCATGGAAAACATCTGCTTTTTGCCCCTAGGTAAGATAGTTATAGCAGAATTTTATGACATGATTCTAAGAAGAGCTGGCAATTGATATTAATTGAGTAGCGGTTTTTGGGGTTTTTTTTTCCCCTGAATAATATTGTAATGGGCAGAATACATTACTGAATAAAAACAACTGATCAGTCATTTAATAATTTGGCAAGCTATAGCACAGGTAACAGAAGGTTTCAGAAAAAACCTTCACTGATCCAAGTAAGTCATAAAAGCCAAACTAAAAAGCTACTCACAAAATACACGGTCATGCTAGAAGCCTGTATGCTATATAGCTTCTTGTTCCTTGCAAAATGCCCCAGCGATGTTGCAAGCAGCTACGATACCATCAATGGAGGTGCCAGAGGAAAGTCACAGAGAGGACGTGATAGCATGCAGTGAGGAAGATGCAGCTTCAACAGCTGAACAGGTAAAAAAGGCAAAAATGACCGCTTTCATTAAAAAAATACAGAGAAACTAAAGATGAAGTTACCTTGATTGTGTTTGTGCATGTCCACATGAGCAAATAGAAGTAAATACAAAAGTAAGTATATGTGGTGCTGTGAAATTCAGTAATATACCTATACCAGTAACTACTACTGGAGTTTCAGAGGGTTGTGGAATATAGTAATCATGGACAAGCTCACAGATATACTGCAATGTCCTATTCTGAATTCAATTGGTTAGCCACTGTCCTAAGAACGGGCATTAAAAACACACACCTCCCCCCCCGCCTCTTTGCAGTCCTATCCTGACAATATTAACACATTCATTAGCTTCAGCATCAGTATTTTTCTCTGCAACTCCTGCATTAGAAATCCCTTTCTCATGCAGGGGGGTGTGTCATTTTTTTCTCCTTCACATTTTCCTCATTTTTTGAAATTTTCCCTTAATCACTGCTGAAGAAAAACAAAATAGTGAACCAGAAATAAAAAGAAATGCATGTGAGAGAGTACAGAAGAGGAGAGTTCTTATTGGACTCTCTTGTTTTGGTTTTGCTGGCATTCTTGAAAGATAAAATGCTTTTTAAAAGAATCTCACAATGCTAAGGAGTGATCAGTTAAAAGAGCTCAGAGAGTGCAGGGTTGGGCTGTATCCACTGCTCTACCAGTGGGTTACTGAATGACCTTGCACACACCTTTCTGCCTCAGTTTCTCTGAGTTTAAAATAACTGCAATGATATTGACTTTCTGAAATGCCTCATTGCCTCAGTATCTACTCATGAAAAATACTATTAGAAGAGCTGAGCATAATTATTATCAGTTTCTGAGCCGTCTGCTGTAAGCTGGTGAGGTGAATCAGCTGACTCGGTAATGAAAAGTCAGTTTTCCTCCTCAAGGTGTTATATGAAATTGTTATCTGAAAGACTTAGGACTTGACCTTCAAAAGAATTCAGCTCCCTGGAGTTCCAATTCCTGGCACATTTTTAGACATTCAGAAACGACTGCATTTCCAAGCAAGCTTCTCCCACAACGGATCCCGTCATTTGCAGAAAGGTTCTTCTAGAACTCCCCCAACTCCCCTTAGCTGCTGGAAACAGGGACTCGGCTTCTCCTGAGAATCCCTCCATCCCTTGTTATCACCATGGGGCAGATTTCAGCACCCGAACCTGTGTATTTTCACATGGAAAAAAGATATCATGTACCAAATTTCTCCACTCTGCTCTAGAAAAAGGCCTGACCATGTGACAAAGGAGCATGGAGATTTCTTCTGTCCTCCTGCTATACCTGTTTTAATCCCACAGGCAACTCCGATTAGGGAAAGCAGTAAAACCAAAAATTAATTCTCATGAAAAGACACAACAAAGACCTTAGGGCAAAATAGCCTTTTTTTACCCACAGTGTCTGCAGGGTCTTATTTCAGTAAGAAAGTGTTTTTATCCTGGAAGGGGAAGGTAGTCTGAGGAAGGGAACCGACGTTTAGTCACTGTCTCGGTGTACAGGGTGCGTGCGTGCCCATGCAAGTGTGTAAATCCGATGCTGTCAGCAAAACTTGCTGTCTTCTGACAGACACCCTGTGCAGCCTTCAAAACTCCTACAGTCAATCCTCTCACCTGTCAGCCTGAAAGATAATCTGGACTGGTCTTCCCTTCTTCCTTTTTCTCCATGAAAATAATAGAAGAGGTACAGTTTTGTCATTTGGAAATATGAAGATTCTGGGATTCTCTGGCACAGTCTCTCTCTGAGGGCTTATTTTAAACATTTTTATCCTCCAGCTCACTTAAAACTGTAACAAATAAAACTAAATGATGGTGTTAATTTTGTCTGCTGCTCCATGTATTGCTGCAGTCTTCAGTCTTCTGCTGCAGTCCACCCTCCAGCAGCACACGCAGTGGAGCTGTAGCAGTAGGCCTTAGCTGACTTTACACGATGCCTCACCTAATAACAATCTGTCAATTTATCTTCCTCCAATGTTCACTACTGCTTTCCACAGGGGGTAACAAAAAATGTTCCCAAAGCTTCCCCCCCTCCCCGCATACGTATGTCTATATAATTATCAAAGCATCACTTAATGTTCACTAAGACAGATCGCGTCGCTGAACAATTCATTTTCTAACACCGCAGCCTGGTATGACTGGGCCTTTTGGCAGTAATTGAATCCAGTCTACTGCTGTCAAAACAGAGACTTTATGAATAATAAATTGATTGTAGCCAGCGAAGCTAAGTCTGAGAGATAGCAGGTTATGTCAAGGAATAAGAAGAAATTTAAAAAACACAATAAAGATTAATTTAGAAACAAACTTGCAATGCTTCCACAGTGGACAATAAAAGCAAATAAAACTGTCATTCTCATATGACATAATCTATAGTGCCACAAAGCACATGAGCTCCCAGACAGAAGTGAAGCAAAAACACATGCGTACCCAAAATCTTAGTGCAGATATAAAAGGTAACATAAGAATTCAACACGGTGGTGTGTTGTCATAGCCCTAACGGTTTTTAGGTTAGGTTATCACAGTTTATAGGAAGAGGTAATGTGTTTTATTAGACCCACTTAATAAAAAAATAAAAATAAAAAAAATAAAAGTAGGCAAGCTTTCTGGCACATATTTGTGAGATCTTTGGACTTGCAACAATCACATTTCAAGGTTTCTGTACAACCAAAAGGCAAAAATACAGATACAAAGGAACTCCACCCAACAAAGAAATAGCAAGAATTAATGGCCACAGACTGAAGGCAGAAAATAAGCTGTAGGGTGCGACTTTCTTTACAGCGAAGGCACTTACGAGATGGAACAAAGGGTCAAAAGGAGGGTCATGTTCCACATCTCGCTGCTTTCAAATCATGACTAGCTGCCTGTCTGGAAAGAGCATTTTAACTGCATAGAAGTTACAGGAGCAACAGAGTCACTGGGTAAAATCCTACAGCTTGTGATCTATAGAAAGTCACTCAGTGCCCTACCAGTCCCTCAGGGCCTCAGACTGCGTTAACCTCTGCGTGTCCTGCGAGCCACCCAAGGCTCTGCAAGTCCAGACTCCATGCTGCAGTTCATCTGCTAAAAGGAGCTAATTAAGACAGCACGGTTGGTTCAAAGACGATACTCTAGCAATTTCTAATATATATCTCCCGTTATTCCTGTTGCGTGGGAAATTGTTTTCTCTTAGGCTTTGTCTAGTTCCTGGCTCCGATCATAGACTTAACAATCCCACTAAGCCTCCATAAATGGCTGTTTCTGGATTCCTCACAAATTCAGAACTTGTCTGACTTGATGGATCTTCAGCATTGCTTCAACAGTTGTGGCTGAGAGTTTACCAGGGAAAACAGTACAAGCCCACACCTGCCCAAACCTCCAGCTTTTGACACTTGCTTTGCACATACTGGCCAAACTCCCTGCACATCACCCGCAGGTCAAACCACAGGAATGGCATGAATGGACTAATAGCAGCAGATGGTCTTCTAGCTTAATGGTTCCCAGGGAGCCGATGGACTCGATAAAGTAATCATTAGCAACACATTATGTTGGTTTCATGAGAAATTGTCCTCCAGGAATGTAAAGTTAACACAGGATCAAGACCTCTCTTCAAAAGTTGGCCATTAACAGCTAGTCAATTATTCTACTTTTAAATAAAACAAGTAATCATAACTGAACTCAATTTATACAAGCCACATAGAAAATTTCGTAACTGCCTCCAATTCATCCTTGATTTAAAACAAAAAGTTCAAATAATCTAAATGAGAAAAAAAATGCTATGATCTGTCTGGAGCCACGCTCTTTCACATGGTAAATTGGAAGTAACCACTTCCAACTCAGTGGATTTATGAAGACGGTGCTAGAATAAGGAGAAAACACCGTTGGGATGAGCTCTTCTCTGGCCACAGTTTGAATTCAATAGTACTTACTTTTTAGTTGGGGCATGTCCTGATACCTAGCATCCAGATTTCCAGCACCCGTATTTCCAGCCTGGCACTGCAGTCACATCTGCAAAGCTTTGCAGAAACCCACCCCACCTACAAAGCTCTACTGTGAAGCTGTAAATTTGAAAAAAAAAACCCAAACCCCCATCTGCTAGTAAATGAAGCCATAGGTTTTACTGGCAAGATTTTCAATAAGGAAATGATTCTCAGAACAAGACTGATTCCAATGACAAGATACGGTAGCTGGGGCAAACGAGGGTAAACTTTCAGAACTATACCACATTGACTATCTGCCTGAAAAAATCTGTGGATTCAGAGATACTCAGGTCAACTCCAAGGGCAAGAGTCACAACCTCAGGACAATGAAAATAGTAGAGGCTTTCCGCAAACCCCTGTTGACTTTGCTAAGAACACAAACTCTAAAAAAAGGAGAGAACGAAACCTATCTACACATTTGTATGGATGTCTGTATTCAGAAAAAAATTCTCCATGCCCTGACCTCTTATAGCTGATGTTATTATATTCTTTTTGGATGGTATTGAGTGATTCTATCATTATTAATAAGACATGTTGATATGACATTAATAAGACAAGCTAAGTTTTTCCCCAGTGCCTGACAGAATACAGAGTAGCTGATAGGCTTATGTTCTTCAAAAATTGATGGACTTTACTTATCACCCAAGTCTTCTTCCTGCCAACTGCTTTCCCTCCTCATCTAAGAGGCCTGGAGAGAAGCAGGACAACATGGATGGGGGACGGAATCGCACGTTCCACAAAATTATCTTTGCCCACCTTGTCCTCTCTTCTGTTCCACCTATTGCCAAACATCAGGATGAGACAGTGACAAGGGACTCCGTATCCCACAGAAGAGCTTTATAACACTCTCCCCTTCAGCAGACTCTCTCTCTAACACACATATGTTTGACTTTACTGAAGAAGTTGCCAGGGAACCCAGCCATGATGGAAAAGTAAATGTATTCAGGAGGAGGAATGATGCTTTTTCAAGGAAGGACCAAAATAGTACTAATGCTGAGTACACTTCCACCATCTTTTAGAAGAGGATCTTAAAGTGCTTTGCAAATAAACAGCCTGCAACATCCCTCTTAGTTTATTAAGTATTGTTAATTCCCAAGGTCAGGCCTCACACTGTATCACAGAGATTAAAAGCTACAAAATGATCCCCTCTCCCGTGCAGGGGATTGTGATTTTTTTTTTTTTTTTTCTCCTTTCTTTTTCTGGTCCTGACATGGGGTTAACCTCAGACATTTCACAGACTTTCATTAAAAAAAAATGCATTGTGCTTCCAAAAGTCTAATAGTCCATGCTCACTTGTGAGGGATAGGACATACGGACTCATGGCCCTGCCCTGCTGGTCTCTCACATGCCTGGTAGATATCCAGCTACTGGTGCTACCTGTGTAGGTATGCACAGAAATGCCCTGTGGCTTTCCAACAAGAACAACAAAATTGAGACTTTTACTCACAAAAGCTTCCTCAAAATTATATAATCCTATGAAAAGTTTCAGTATTCATTACCCGGTACAGCGCGACCAAACCCTTCTCCATCAAACAGCGCTCTCCAACCTGCACGCCAGCTGGCTGTCATCCCATCGCGCAGCTAAAATAGATGGACAAGGGGTAGGGAGCTCGGCAAGACTGCTGTGCAGCTGCAGGAAAGAGCTGCTTCCTCGGCTTGGTGGGGAGGAGGAGGAGGAGAGCAATGGGAAATGCTACCTTCTGTTTTCATTAAAAAAAAAAAAAAAAGAAAAAACCCAACCCAAAAGAGGGTAGTCTTCCCTTCTCTTCAAACTCTGTCTTGCTTCTACTCACACGCTCCACATGTTTACCATTACTGCAATTTGGCCTTAGTGTGCTGGCACTGTACCACCCTGTAGCAAAGACCTTACAGCCTCTTGTGTCCTTCCAATGTGGTTATATCATATAACAATATAGTTATTTTAATTAATTAATTAATACATATTGGGTGAAATCTTGGTCCTATTTAAGTGAAGCTTCTTCTGTCTTAAATGAAGGCAACATTTTATTCCTGTTTAACTGATTCCTATCCTATCTTTGTTCACATGTACCCCAAACGCTCATGCGCTTTTAAAACAGGTTACAAATTTTATCAAATCTACCACATTCCTTCTGCAGAGAATATGTCACGTGCTTACTAAAAATGAACAAGTACCTACACTAGACTAGTACTGCATGAAATCAGTGCCCCCTACCAAAAGACAGAGATCTAACTCCACTTAAAACTCTTACAGCACATATGACAGTGGCATATCACACATGAAGCAAATCATCAATACTTAATTTAGGAATTTTATCACTTTACAGACGTAATTCAGTTTTCAGAGATCCTAAATTTTGTGACAGAACGCAGGCATGCCCATAAACAAGCACTCGTATACGAAAGTACCTCCTATTCAGCAGTTACGCAGTTCGCACAGGTACACGTGTATTTACAGTCATCAACAATAAAGAGACATTTTCAAGGAAACATTCCAAGGAACCTCTATTCTTCTCAGAACTAGTGAAAAGGTACAGATGAAAACTTATTTTTTGATACTGTAACGCTCCTCACATCTCATCCCTTTTATGCTCTGCAGCTCTGGATGTTACTGGTCAAATTTTACCCTCTTTCACGCTACAGTAAAGCTAGGCTAAATCCACTGATTTAGCTGGAATTACGCGAGTTTTGAGCTCGTCTCCTAGAGCATGAAAAATGTTATTTGTAGGAAAATGAGTTATTGTATTTTTCTCTCCATTAACACTGATGTGTTTCATGTAACAAATACTGGATGCAGTCACTGTATGCACTACCAATGATGAGAGAAATGTAGTAGAAGATTGGAACCTAATTGTTAAATGATCTTTCTGATTGTCAGAAATTAATGGCACACTGTGGGCCATGTAGTGCATGCCTTGGAAATCTCAGTGCAAGTTCCCAACTCATTTAAATAATTTCAGTTTATACATTTAATTTGCTTTTAATGCAGACATTTAATTTGTTTTTGTTTTTTTAAAGAAAAGCACCACGTATTAGGAATCTTTATGCACGCACATGTACATACACAATTTCAAAGAAAGTGCTATTTTCAAGCAAATTACATGAAATGTAAAATTAACAAAATGCAAATAATATAAACAATCTAAATTAAATATTAAAACAATGCTATATCTGAATGACTGAATTTTATTTTCATAAGAAGCTAAACTATAAACCATTCTTACCAATGCAACACCCAGCTGTTTGGTGTTTAGCATCGGAATAACATTATTCTAGTGCAGCTGCTGTTATTGTTTGCTGTACTTCTGCCAACTCATGGAAGCCAGAGATGTTCATCTAGCAAAGAGGGACAGCTCTGATGAAAGCTCCAGTTTGACAGATGCTCCCATCAACAACTTTGTTACTCTGATTGACTACATGGTATTTTAGGCAAATTAACCTGTCCAAAAAAATTCTTTATTGCTACGCTTGTGGCACAGATGGAAATATGAACTTGACAATTCTGGGTACTAGCTTAGCAATTAACTGAGATGTTTCAATAGACTAATGAACTTTCATTCAAAGCATGCTCTCTGTCAGGAGAAGAGACAGGCTGTTGTTTGAGAAAGTGTTATAGAATGTCAAATAGATCTCGACAGCGATGTTACTATGAAATCTGAAATATTAGAAAGGCACAGAAAGTAAGTCATTTAACACCTTTATAATCTCGGAAGATCTGAGATGAATCTTTATTATCAAAGTCTGCAATTCTATCGCATTTTAGAGTCCTTTTGCTGTAATTCACACCCTGTATAATAACAGTTCTCCAGTCACTAAGGCTGTTCAGTTTCGAATGGTCACCCTCTATTAGAAAGGGGGAAAAAAAATAATCAAGCTGTCATTCTTCTATTTCATGAGGATTATAACATCCAACTAAAAAATTATCTGAGTCTAAGAAACTACTACAGGAAAACCAAATTATCTGGAATAGTAAGGTAAAAAGAGAACTATGCATAATTAGTATATAGAGATAAACACTAAAAGGATTAATCTGGGGAGAAATGAATATAAGGTTCTAGGGTAGCCTGAAGAAAACACACAGAAATGACTTAAAACCAGGCATTTGATAAATTGAATTGACATTTCTGGGATCCAGCTTAAATTGTGTATCTAGCACTCTTAATGCAATAATGCTGGACAAATCACATCCTCGTTGGCCTGTTCCAACCACTGTCATAAACATACTCTGTGGTCAAGTTGCAGTTGTTTTGCCACCTCAAACTGCACAAAATGGCAGTGATAGCCAAATCACCAGCTACAAGGATTTTCCAGCCGTCAAAAAGCTTCTCGCCGGTGCATGTACAGTCTACTCCTGAGCAGTAGCCTTAAGCCCACTCCAGATTTATGCACGTTACCAGGACTGGGGACAAGCGGAGCCAGCCAGAAAGTAGCATTTTGCTGGATCAGAACTGAAAATCTGCTTGTTCTCCTGGGAAAATTTTTAAATCCAATTTATTCAACATAGGCAATATATTCTTTAATTTTTGAGAGTTGCGTTGTATTTCTCTTGTTGGGGAGGAGCTAAACCTGTCCCATATAGATATATATATCACCTTGAGTGAAAACCTGCACTGTGACAAAATATAATCCACTTTTCCTACATACCTCGTAAACAGCTTGACTCTCATCATAAAATATTAAAGCCTAATATTGCAGTTGGTTCCTTCTGAGTATCAAGACTTGGAGTAGCCCCAAGCATGTCAAACATGCATTGGAAACGCTACATTTTTAAAGCAAGGCAACGTGTTAACTGATATACTGTAATATTTAGTCTAAAAACCTTTGAACAGTTTTTAAAAGTCTTTAAACCATTAACTACTTGATGACTTAATAGCTCTAAAATGACCATTAAAATTTAAAGTGGGCTTTTTAAGAAGTCGTCAATAAATAAAATAATATGAAAATACTGCACTGCTTTATATTTTATCCTACAATGAGCAAATTGCTTCTTCTACTTAACCTAACTGCAGTATTCCCACTGGTTTCAAAGTAATTCCACATATTAGCTTGTAACTTGGACAACTGCCATACCACAGTGGTTCTTTGAGCTGACAGATTAATAAACCAGGTAAGACGGGCAAAGAACCCTGACCTGTGTCTCCACTTCACTTTCCAGGTATACCAAGGGCAAGGTTTGAACTCCTGCTGCCATGCACTCACTGCTCGAGCCCTGCGAGGGCAGAGCAAAGCCTAACCCCTCGTCAATATAAACCACTGGATAAAACATATATCTTGATTCCTTTCTCAAACTGTTATATGCTGCTTACTTCTATTCCTCTTGAAATTATGCTCATCCGCATAGGTAGCATAATTAATTACACAGACTCTTATTGCACACGGCATACCTATTTCTTAGATTTAACCATCAGAGCAAGCTCTTTAGCAATGACGAACGGGAATACATGTTTCCAGTGCTCTACTTCTTGTTAAGGACACAATCACAGAAAACAGGCTATTTTTGTTGAGCAGAATCTTACAGGAATGTTTTCTACTCACCATCTCACGGCAGGTTCCTTCCAACATTCCCCATTTCACACAATTTCCTAATATCAACTTATGAACATTTCTTAACCTCTTGAGATATCGTACAAAACGTGAGGCAGCCAGAAGGCAAACATCCATTTACATGCTTTTAGGCAGCTATACATGATATTCACCAATACATTCCTCTCCTAAAACGCTTGCCCTGGTGCCGCTGGATCAAACGACGAACACCATAGTTCGGAGCTCAGGGTGACAATTCAAAGCAAATAGGGTTTGGGAAAGAGACTGTGTGAGGAATTACTCCAGCCAGAACGGTCAAGGTAGGTTGAGTCCCTTGAGAGAAACAGCAGTCTTGTTAGCAGCAAGCTGCGGGTCAACTGATAGCCTTGTGAGGAGACAAAAAATAATGGGGATCTCTTTGTTCAAAGGTGGTATTAGAGCAAAGAGCTCTGAGGAGCACTGAAATGGGACCTCTGGTATACTGACTCATCCTGCCAAGATCAGTACAGTATTTCTGTCTCAACGTATTTGTTTTATATTCTCTATCACACACGCCTGGGAGCACGATGTTATGCTGAAGCTCACCAGAACTCCTTTGTCTGTGAAGGCTTCATCGTCAAAGAGGGAGAAATGGGCAGACGACCTATTGACTACACAGATCGATTCCTTTTGTTATCCTGGCCCATGAAACTCTGCCAAATTTTAGCACCAGCAAAATCATCTGAAATTCCCTTTTAACTTGAGGATGAGGTTTCCAGCTCTTTAAAACAGCCTGCTCTGATAGCAGGTAATGGAAAGACACTGCTAAAAGAAACACTGTAGTGAAAGGCCAAGAGAAGTCCTGTTTGCAGGAAAGTGGAGTTAAAAGGCTTGCCTCGGTAACTGTAATCAAACCACCAGATTAAAGGCAGTGCTGGATTTCCTGAAGTCCACAGAAATTCTCAGGAAGGCCCAGCTCACGCCCTGAGAAGACAATGAGTCAGTGGCTGCTTTTTGTGTTTGAAAAGCTCTCCTATTTCTCCCTCCATTTTATTCGTATCACACTGAAGATGAAAGACTTGGCAACTGTCACATGCCTGGTATCTCCTGCAGCACGGGGTGCATCGGAGTACAGAGAAAATGAGCTCCATAACATAGGAGGAAAATAAAGCCGAGAGGACTGGTGAGGTACTGCCAACATAACAGAGCAATGGTGGAGAATCGCAGCCCCATCTCAAGTAAGTAATGGGGCTAACCTTGCGTGAGGACAAATCCTGGATGCATTTTATGATGCTTTGAACTGATGGAAAGAGAAGGAGAAGGCAGCATTATTTGAATGAGGACCATACCTACAGATATATTTACACAAACATAAATACACCAAAATATTTACAGCTGTAAGCTTTTCTAAATCACTGCACTGCCTTGAGTCTGCAAAACATTTCTGGTGATTTCAACAACTAATTAACTGGTATTTTCTCCCCTCATTCTCCTAGTTCTTTATTCACTATAAAAATGACAGTTTTAACTCCTATAAAATGTTGATTCGATTCAAGACACTTGGTAAATTTACCACCAACACTTGCAAAGCAAGATTAAGGAACGCCCTACCAACCTGTTCCTAGTTTATAAATAAATTGTACTTCATGATGCAGGAATTACACGTGTTGTTTGGGTAAGGTGGTAAACTGCAGCCAGACTTATGTTTCATGTAAATTTATGACAAACAGGCTAATAAGCATTCTTTATTTTTTATTACGTCTTTGAAGATACCTCACCAATTTCACCTTTACATTTGCTAATCCACATTTACCAAGTTCCATTTTTCTGTAGGAACAATATACTGTGTAGAAGAATATTTTGAGCCTTCTTTTGCAGATAAATCTGATATACACACCCTTCTTTAACTACTGACTGATCAAAAAGAAATCAGCTAATTCTTAAAACCAAATCCTAAAAAACCTTTCTCTTTCATTTTTCGCAGCAAAGTTTTTTACTTCCCTGAGACATTAAACTGACAACTACAGTCCCATTTCAGTTGAAATGGTAAATCCTGCTTCAGTGCTTGCTGCTGTCCATGCATGCTTATTATGGGTGTAAATGTTTGCTCTTGTTTCAGAATTGGGATTTGGAAGCTGCACCCTGCCCATCATATTTAATTATCACCATAAGGTCACCTACTCCTTCTGCCTATTACAATGATGGATCGTACCTCATACTACATTTGTAAATTTTTCATGTAGGCACCATTTTCTTATTACGGTTTGCATTGTGCTTAGCACCATAGGACTCTACCCCTGTGTGGTAGCATAAAACAGTAAGCATAAAATACTAGTAGTAATTATCACTAGAAAATAATTAGATGAACAAGACTGTGACCTCCCAGTGACAAATCACAATAAAATACCAGTACATAAAGCATTCAGGATTCTTAAAAGCATCAACACCAGCAGAAGCCATGCTGGTGATAGAGACAAGGCAAGAAGCCACAGACGGAAATACTGTAATGCACTCCAGGAGCATTTCCATCCACTGTAGACATCTGTCTGTGCTCCTCTATAAAGGAGAAAGACAGGCTCACCTGGAAGTTGGTGAATCAGCCACAGAAGGAGCATCTCTGTCTGCACCGACTATGCAGGACACCTGGGGAGAACAGGCTTCTGACTGTCACCTCATTTGGAGACCAACACTAAGGAATTTAAGCACTCCCCTCTGATAAATGGTAAATGAGGCATGGACTACACGACAGGAGCTTCATTAAGAAAGGTGTGCTTTATGACACTAAACCTCTAACGTTTTGCTCTGAACTTACTTCTGTTAGATGATGAGATAACTCAGTATTATTAGAGAGGTTTCTTAGTGATTCAGAAGATGACACATCAGGAAGCAGTGTGCACCTTGCAGAGCACTTAATGCTAAAAATCAGAGACATTCAGAAACAGAAGCTTTTCAGAGAGTTGACGATAAGCCACAGCAGCCACCCAGAGTCCTGCCCAGATTCGCTGGTGATGTCAATCAACACAGCTCCACTGATTACAATCACAGTTAAATATTAAACTTGAGCTGAGAATCCATCTCATGGTTTCTTTTGTTCAGAGCTCTCTATATACTTATTTCTCATTTTTCAGTCAGGCAACATGAAAACACTAATAGAAAAGAAGCATCCCCACGAAGGTGATAATGAGATGGTAAATCTAGCGATTCTCCTGGTGTTCCTGTAAGCAACAAAAAAGGAGCTGTTTGAAGTAGAGGTTTCCATCGGAAACACAGAGGGTAATCTTTTAAATACTGCATTTATTCAATAAAAATATTTTAGTGAAGTTGCATAGGCTACATTCTTGCGAGGGATCCTCTCGAATCCTTTGGGTAATGAGTCCACAGTCACAGTGACAGCCGGGAACTCCAGGATCATGCTGCATCTGTTTACAGACAGAAGGTGCAGGAGGTTTGACTCCAGCAGTTCACATCTCTGGGGCAGAGGACACATGTGGGTGTGCCACCGCAAAACAGCTACCTCCATGTCTGCTGTCCTGGCTATATATTTAGCGCTTTCTCTTTCCCCTGTAATATTTAGAAACGACCTATTTATTTGATGTGCAGCTCAGTGCCTTAGTAACTTTCCCTTTGCCATTATTGATGGAATTTGCATCCTTACTAATGCTTGCAATGGGGAATTATCAAAAATACTGTTAAAAATACTAATGATTCTGTCACTAAATGGCACATTTTTAACAGAACCTATTGTGTTAAACCAAGTATGCTGTGAGCAAAATGGATATTTATTGTATCCATAAAAAAAAAAAAGTATGTTTAGTTTGCAAAGCTTGGGTGTTGTCCAGCATGACTGGCTGTATGCATTAAGCAAATCCCTGTCCATAGATTACAACACAATTTCCCCTCATTAGTGTAAAGTGAGTGACATTTTGAACTTTTGTGGGAAGACATATTTCAAGAAATAAGAGAAGCTGGTATCTGGAAGCTAAACGCCAGGTCATTACTGCGACAGTGCTGTGCGATAACTCAATAGCAGGTATGAAAACTGATCTACGAGAGCATCCAGGGGAATGGTTCCTTCCCGCTAGTTACACCACAACCTGAAAAACATACTAGGTAACTTGGTAGACAGAAGCCGTTAACCAGATATGCTCTGTCATGGACATACTTTCCTACCCCCTTGAAAACAGAGAAGGTAGTAATGAACCTCTCTCCAGAGGTAGAACCCTTTACCAACTCCCCTCCTGATGATGGGGAAGAGATGGATCTGTACTAGCCTGAGACTGCCTAAGTCTGTGGGCTCTGCTTTTGGTCGCAGCAGCTGGCTCGCTTGCTTCCAGTGCCTCGGAGGCACCATTCCCTTCATCAGCTGGAAGGGGGAAAAAAACTTTCTCTCCTTACTCCCTTCTTTGAAAAAACTCATACATACAGTGATATGTGGGAAGGATTGCTGGTACTCCACTGCTTCCCCAGAGCCCCTGAGCTGCTATAACTCAGCTGAGCACCATCTACTGAAACAATCGTTTGTTTATATTAAATCTTACTTCAAACATGATAATGGTATCATTTTATATTTATACAGTGCTATTCATCCCATAGGATCCCAAAATGTTTCAGCTACTTATGGGCAGCAGCTGTTTAATAGTGGATAGTACGACTGCACAGCAGTGCAGGGCAGAAGCAGAAAAGAGTTCTGCATCCAACAGAAACTACAGGGGGAATTTAGGCAGGTGGAACAGAATTACCCAAATTGCAATTTAGCCAAGACGCCTGGGGCTAACATCTCTCTGCTCACAAAATGTTGCCCTTAACAATTCAGAGGGCATTCATCTGTTGACAAATAGAGAGAAATGTCTTTGGATATTCATGCAGCTTGCTCAACTCAAAAGCAAATTGAAAATTATAATAAAACCTGTTCCACATTCTTCATTCATTAAAACTGTGTTTCTGCCACATTATTTCTGGGCATATTAGCATCTGCTGGGAAGAGCTCATTAAATGACCATTAGCCTGGTCTCCTTTCCTTCCAAGACAGCGCAGAAGCTGAAAGTCTGTCCTTCCTTCATGGCACCACACATGTAAATGACAACACCACAGAATTTCATTTTGGCAAGAAAGATGACAGAGAAAGGTCTTTGTTGGAAGCAATTGTGAAATAGAAGGAAGAAAGTGTAGGAAAAAAGGTTGCTGAATAGCAAGCTTAGGAAGAAGTACTGCCACATTCCTTAAGGAATGACTGCTGTCACCTACAAAAAAAGCAGGGACAACCTTGGCCACTGATCTACAGACACCTGCCTCACGTTCATGGAGATCTGGTCCATCAACAAGTCAAAAGATAACTTACGGTGTTGAACAGCCCTTAGAGCAAGGTTGCTAGAAGAAACATGACATACCCCCAGAGCTTTCCCACACACTTCTGTAACCATAAGCACATCTGCAGCAAACTGGAAGCGGCTCTGGAACTGATGGGCAAAGCCTGCACTCCACTGCAGGCAAAGAAAAAGTTGTGGGAACAGTTAAGTTGAGGAGAGAATGAGAAAGAATCAGATTTGACATGGGAAGCACCAAAACCCAAAGCAATTCTCAAGTTCTCATGGTTTCCACACTACAGATCAGTTCCGAGACAACCTAGAGATGACACATTTACATTGCTTTTCTTTTCTTTTCAAAACAAATTACTTCTCACTCCTACCGGCAGATCACAAAACATGAGAGCTGGAGTTAAAAGTCACAAAAGTAATATTGCAACTGGAGAAATGAAAACATGGGAAGAACCCTGCAGTCCAAAAAAATAAATAAAACAAGTTGAGGGCTAAAAATTGTATTTGGGGATTTTTATTTTATGGAAGGCTTTTCCAGTGGACAGAGTGCATCAGGCCACTGGTTTTAAGGCTTGTGTAAACATCATTGCCTCATGTCTTCTCCTCTTGCTCTCTTACCCATTTTACTTTTCAATTTACCACGAATATTTATTAATAAGGAGCAACAGAAATTGTCATACAGGATCAGGGCACTACAGTCATCTCCCTTGTTATCATGTCTGTGACATTCTTTCAAAACATCTAATTTGTTCAAAACATCTAAAGTTCAAAACAGTCAGTTTTTGCAGTCATGGAATAATCTAGCAACTGTCCTCGTGACCACTAAGCAAAATTTGCAGATTTACCAGACCAGGAGATTATGTCTTTCCCTGGAGGTATGACTATTTGGTGCTTTAGCCTCATTTCTCAAGGAAACAACATTTAAGAATCTCTATGTCTATGTGCCACCCTTACTCACTCCCCTCCAGGTACCTTCAGAAGCTTTTAGCCCACCACTTCAGCTGAATTTGCCAGAAAGACAGAGATCTTGAGAACTTCTTTTTCCCACAAGCTCCAGAAAAAACAGGCAGCTGGGGAGAAACTCTTTTAGTAGCTCCACGGAGCACAGCTGCAGTGCAAGCTCAGCTCCTACCGTATTCCCAACAATCTCCTGGGACAGAGTCCCCACGAACTCTCAGCCACAGACAGCGCTGCCGTCGCAGCACGGGCTCTGGAGAAGGCAACTCCAAGAGACGCCCCAGCAGAAAACCAGGCTTCAGCAATTCACCTGCTTATAACTGTTTGCTAATCTTCCCCGTTGCAACTGCTCCGGCCAAATAGGTTTTGGAAACTTCCCAACGATATTGTGTGTCAGTGAGCTCCACAGACTAATTAGACACTGCAGAAAAGCTTTTCCTTCAGGGTGCCTTCAGTTTCACCGACTATCCCCACCTTCCTTGCAACCCAGAAGGAATTATATAGTCTACATCTCAGACAGTAATTACTATCACCTTCTACTCTTAATTGATCTGGCTCCACTGAGCAATAGAAATTAAAATAATTAGCAGATATGCCTAGTGTTCCTAAAGTCCCACCTACACTTTGTAGTCTATTTACTCTAGAATCAGCTGGGTCCATCGATTTGATGGTAATGCTGCACCGTTCTGGCTCACCAAGGCATTTGACCAGCCAAGTTTGAAGAAGTTTCCCAAGTAATACACAAAGCCCAGCTGTAGCTGTTGCAGTCGGCAAATACTCAATCACCAGCACTGGAGCCCCCTGCGAAACAGCTCTTTCTGAAGCTCATTTGGAAAAAAACTGAGGCTCACGGCTCTCCTGTCCCCTGGAGAGACAGAGGATTACGACGAGGAGGTCTTCATGCTGCCAACATTTATTCATTTGCTCCACTTTCATTGGAGACAAACAGAGAAACATATACATGCAAGTTGGGAAGAGAGGCTAAAGTCTTGGAATAAAAATAGCATATTTAAGGGATTAATTTCATTTTTGTTCCTAGTGATTTCGGCATTGCATTAATTAATGTTCCATCTTGACTGCTGAGCACGGACAGATTTATTTTTTTTTAATAGGAAGAGAGAGCTTTGAGCACCATGTGGTTTTTCCCAAGCACTTGCTCCTCCAGTAGCTAAATGTGGAGATATCACTTAAAGCAAATTGTGCCCTCCCTCTGCCCTTAGCAAATACTCAGTGATTTTTTTTTTTTATTTTTCCTTCTATGGACAAATAATCTGCATCTACTGCCCTCCTTTCAAGAAACAGAGAAAATCCAGACCCCAGCAAAGTTCCGTCTTTCCCCCCCTGCACTCTGCAAATTTAGTCAACAATATTAATCCACATCGAACAATTCTGCAGAGTACAACAAGCTGGTTACACAGACAGGGATGCATTTGGAATTTAAATGAGTTCCTGTTATTCTCATTCTCTTGAAGCCTGCACAGTGCTGAAGAAGCCTGTCTAATGTCTCTTAAACAGTGGGGAAAAAAAAAATCAATTTAAAATATTTTTAACTATTCTGCTAGTACTATTGTCTGTACTCCTGAAGGAGAGAGTGTTTCTTGATTCGCGCCCCCTCAATTAAAAGCAGTCATCAAAGATACACATTAGCCTGGTTGTCTTGACAATGCTTTATGATTAAAAGACTCAAATACCTTCAGCTTATCATGCATTTAAAACTATAATGGAAACAAAGAATAATTTAGCATTCTGCAAGTTTGTTCTTCTATTCCTTCTACTTTAAAATTATTTTATTAACATGATCTATTATTTCTATTGCAATACTACTGATGAGGTCAACTCATACAGTCATTGTGCTAGGAGCTGTACAAATAACAAAAATAATGATAACATATGCTAGTTATTTACCCTGCATTCACACAATATACTCTCCCACCCTCAACTCAAAATATTGTCTAATGGTTGGGCTAATGCCTATCAGAGAAATAGTGGATATTTGTGCACATTTCTTTAAGTTGAATCAGGTCATAGGCTATTCTTCCTGCACAACATTCACTGAATTAAAATACATTATTCCCTTGTTTCCTTTTCTCCAACACATCAAGGGATTATTCAAAACGAGAAAAGAAAATCTTGGCTACCTTTCAAAGTAGGCTCATTTGTCCATTTGTGTTCTCTTGAACAGCACCAGGTTGCATAAGTTAATGCTGACTGTACTCTACTTCTAGCTTCAAAGCATCCCTTCCACCAAAGTGCTCATTAGGGAACTCTCCAACCCATCACCAATAATCTCTATTCCTTGCCCTCTTCTATTGCTGAATATAACCTAAAGTTCCAGCCTGCTGTCTTTAACATTCAGGAAAGCCTTTTTATTGATCCATATGAACTGGACACATGAACAAGTATGTCACTGGACAAGGAGAAGTGCTCAGTGCCTGCAGATTCCCTTTCACTGGGTCAGTAACAGAAATGAAGGTTAGGATTGAAATAAATCTTTGAATACTGACTGTATGAAATACCACCAGCTCTCAGGCTGAAGAAAAATTCCACCATTAGAGTCCCTTGCCTTAGACATAACTCCAATCAAACTCTGGCCCTACGACACTGTGCCCCAAAACAAAAACCCTAACGTAACTTAAGAGTGGATGTTTTCACAGTAAAAGCTAAGCACTATTTGTATGCTGAACTGACCATGACAAAGGAATGTGTTTACTTTCCAAGGCCTAAACATTAAATAGTATTTCTTCTGAAATCTTTGCTTGAGAAAAAAATCTCTTGCTCTCATTTGAGCTAAAAATTTTCTTGGTCTTTTCTCCTGGGCTCTTAGAGCTCCTTTACGCATTTTATTGTAAAGAAAGAAGGAAGAATTATGGTAATTTAATGTTTATTCTTCTTTGTGAACCACTCTCAGCTCTTCTGTATAAATAACTAAATGCTTTTATTAGTCCTAACATACTGAGAAATACATTCTATTCGAGACTGTCTCAGTGTGAAATCTATGGAAAATCAACTTCTGTCTCTTGCCCTTATTTTTTCAACAAGAGCTTGATATTTGCCTCTAGTTTTTTCTTACCTGCTGTTCTGACAGCAGCACCCCTCCAGGTATCAAGAATGGGGAAGGGCTGTGCTCTTACTGGGACAGCAATTTTCTATTTTATGATCAGACTATCCAGCCCTTACATTTATTTCAACAGTGTGTGTCTATCAGCACACAGAATCTGTTCCGCAGGCTCCACTGTGCTTGGGCGGACACCAAGAGAACAACCAGCAGCGCCAGGAGCATTGATGCCACTATTCCAGGGAGTACTGCTGGAGATGTCCCGGGGACAAACCATTATGAATTGCAAAGACCTTGCCACAGCCCTAGGACGCTCACATCACACGGCCATACCTGTGCCAGTGGGGTAGCCAGGACGATGGGTATTGCACTAACACTACACATTCCTCTTGTTTTAATTGAAATGAAAGGTTCAGGAAAGGTTGTAATTTCTGGGGAAAACTTCACATCTGCAAAGTATCTGTGATAGTAAGTCAAACGGCATTTTTTTTCCCCAAGTCTGAAATTTCCATGCACTTCAGGCCAAAACACTTTTAAAAGAGCAGAAGGACAGATAGGTTGCTTGTGAAGTCAAGGAAGAGAAAAATGGCAGTTCAGATTTTGGACGGATTGAACTGCCCGGTGGAAATATCTCTCACTGCTCACTAATGAGGTAGAAAGCTGAGAAGCAACTGTGCTCCTCACTCGACTGAAAGAGAACATGAAAATTAAGTACAGCATCTGCTTCGGCATCAGCTCTAGAGAACTCAGCAAAGAGGAGCAGAGATCAAGCCAACCTGAATTTCAGTGTCGGCTCTGAATGTGCCTTTTTTTGCCTTGGGGGAACTACAGCTCCTCTGCTGCCATTTTTTTGCCATCTGTAAAATGATGATGATAATATTAATTACCTACCTGAGACAGTTATGCTGAGGTTTAGATTTTATCCCCACAGTATGGCACATTTCTGTAGAACTACAAAAGCAGAAGTGTTTGAGCTTTTATAATCTTTTCCACACTACAGCTGTATTTGTAAGCACCCAGAGCTCAAATTGGCAAGTATTTGTTCTTTATTCTCATATTGATTTCAATAGAACTTCTGAGCAGAGTGTTTTCAGGAGCAGTTTACATGCATAGGTCTTGGAGTAGCACATCATCAGTGAATAGAAATAAATACACGGCAAAAAAAAACCAGCTGCAAAACACAGGGGTATATTCTACGTCAGAAGCAAAAATCCACAGCCTCAAAAGAAGAAAATGGTTCAGAAAAACTTGGGTTTTTTCTATGAAGTATGGAGATTAGCAGACATTAAACACAGATACGTACTATTATACATGTATCTCTATAAACACATAATTTTCTGTCTTTCTAAGACTGTTCAAAATGGTAAGGAAGACTACACAAGTGACTTGTTGATTGCATTGTGAATCTAAGAACTCTTGAATTATTGCTGTCATCTAACTCATAATTTCAGAAGCTAAGTTGTTTAAAAAAACAAAGTCAAATCCTGACACTAGTAATTGGATCTTTCAAGTTATTTTTCCCCTCTCAGTACAGTTACTGCTTGTGTGTGTTTATTTTCCTTTTCTATTTGTTTTTTAATAGTTTTAGAAACAAATGCAAATATTGATGATGCGAACTCTAAGACCAGAAATCATTTTTCAGCAAAGGACATAAACATCAGGAAAAGAAAAGAGAAATGCTGGGCTCAGGTAGCACATGCTGAGACCTCACTGCATTTTAAGAAACTTTCCGTGCATTTGAGCTGAGGAGGTTGTGCAAAGACCCTCCCACTGTTTGTCGAGGACAGCCAAGCACCACGCTGCTGCACGGCTGCGTCTAATCCTGGGCCAGTTGAATTTGGGAGCTGCTCAGCTATTAGTTCTCTTGCCAGCACACCTATTTATGAGAGATCCCTCCTGGCTCAGTGGTCTGGGCCAACAGAGTATGTAACACCGACTGCGGCCCATAGTTCTCGCAAGGCCAATAGGCAGCATGGAGAAGTCTCTCTCATATGGGCTTCAGCCCCTTCGGCTTTGGAGCATGCAGGCATTTTTGGAAGTCAAAGCACTATTCAGCATTAGCAGGAATGCAGGGATAATGATGAATACTCACTGTTTGTCAGGCAAAGAGTTATTTAAAATATGCCAGATAACAGCAGTAAGGAATATCCACCTTACTTCTTCAGTCAACGAAAGATGTTCCTTTTCTTCCTTGCAACTCAGTTCTCAATAGGAAACTTGCACAAAGAAAGGTGGCGGCATTTTTCCTTCCCACGTTAAGGAGAATAAGCTCCGAATTCTCCTTTTGCATGGTATGTTCCTTTAGAGACACATGACTGCAATAAAATTTTTTAAAGGGACATCATTCTGCATAGTATGGAGAGGTGAATTTGTATTGAAGTTTACAAGAAGGTGCTACAGGAAAAAACTAGAGCTGGGCTTCTGCCCAACCACGTTAAATGCTTGATTCTTATAAATAAGGCAGTTCCTCAAGAATGTCACTGAGGCTGGATCACAGAAAGGGTGAATGCCACGAACTCCTAGTCTTCATTGCTGATCAAAACACAACTTGTGCAGAAGGGGGTGGATGAACCTCAAGTGCACAGCTGCTTGTTTTACAGTTTTATTTTTTACATTCTGAAAGTTTATGTGATCTAATTAGCCATTTTATTTCACAAAAATATATTTTGGCACTGTTGGACTGGGAACGACTCAAATGCAAGGGGTTTGCCTATGAGTGAGGCAGACGAGTGCATGGAAAATAAGCATTATGCTTCTGTTTCAGAGACATTATGATGGGGAAGCAGAGCTAAGCTACACTTGCATGGAGAGTGCTTCACTGATTTGAAGCTTTTACATACTACACATTTGTTTAAATCTAGCTAAGAAAAAACAGTGACAATGCCTAGCAGGAGTACCTAAGAATTATTTGATCTTAAGGAAAAGGCTAAGAAAGCAAGAGGCATGAAAAAAACACCGTGTGTTCACCTGTATGCCCCCCCGGGTTATCTGCACCGCTGACCCCCCCTCGCCCCACTGCAGCCGAGCAGCAGTACAGGCGACACCAGGGGACTCTATCACTGAGCCATCTTGCTCCCCAAAGCCCTCTAGTTTCTCATCACACATTGCCTGCCCTTTCCTGTAGTAGCTCCTCTACCTCTGATTTTATCTGGCTACCCAAGAACGTGGATTATGTGAGGACTTGTTTCCAAGCTCCAGCACTGTTAAGGGGTTATCCAAGGTGTGGGTTTTGCCAAAGAAAACGCAGCAATTAGGTTCTTGTATCTGCAGTTATTCAGCAGCATAGACACCCCAGGGAAGTCATCCTGGCCATGAATACATCCAAGATATCTGGGTAAACAAAAACATATCAACTCTGGAGCCAAATGTCAACCAGCCACTTTGCACTGAGATAAAATGCCTACCTGTGCTCAGAGAGCTGACACAGGCCTACACGCTATTTGACCCAAAACAGCGCTTTAAGCAGGGCGTAAGATGCATGCTGCTTCCGCACAACTCTCTTCTGAGAAAAACTTTTTTCATGGCCAGTGGACATAACTACGCCCTTCCTCCCCTGCCTCATATTTGTATCGGGAAGGAACACCACCCAAATTAAAATGCCTGAATTGAGACATTACCAGGAGATTCAGAAAACAAGACAGAGTCTTTTGTTAACGTCTTAGTGTTTTCACACCACCATTTGTGATAAAAGCAAAGTATTAAAGCATAAATTAGTCACAGAACAGCCTCATACTTAAAAAAGTACAGTCTACTTGAAGTTAACTCCCAGGGTCCTTCCCTATAATCTGAAGTCCTAGTTTCATCACGATGGGATAAAAGGTAACAGGGAAGGGGTGAATCTTCACAGTTGTCTTCATTCAAAACCAAATACCCTGACAACAAGCAGGCCAGGTATCCTCTGGCTGTGAAACCCCAGCAGGGATACAGAATAACTAGCACTTACTGCTATCACTTCATTGCGTTAAAACTGTAATTTGAGTAACCTAAGGCAAATCATTACACTACAGAACATCTTGAAAACGTTAAAGCAATAAGCACTTTGTTTAAAGGATTTGTGAACGCAAACATGCCTAATCTACACACTCAGGAAGAAAACCTCAACCTCTTTCTTCTTGTCCTTGCTTTAATCCAACTCACAGGAAATGACATCTACCTCCGACTGACAGTGATTGATAACAAGGATAAAATACCTTTTTTACCTCAAATGCCCATCTATCACTATTTAGAATACAAATGTCCCTTGATGATGCATGAAGGTGCATTTGCTTCTCTTGAACTGTTGATAGATTCATTTCTTTCCATCAAAAGAATAAATCTTACTGTGTATCTTATTGTTAGCAGCAATATGATTGTATCCCAGCTTGGATCAGGCCCACTGTGTTTGACAGTGTACACGTATTTCATGAAAGACAGCCCTTGCAAAACAATTGGCTGATCATGGGGAAATAGCACCATTCTGCAGTAAAAAAAAGAAGTACGGCACAGATAATAAATGATGGAGCTGTCAGAAAAAATAAAAACCTATGCACTTGAACATGCAGATGAGGAAAGGGATCAGACCTTTTCCTATCATTTGACTAGCTTTTACAAGATGCTTGCCCAAAGTCACATCAGTGTGCTGGCCCCTAAGTCTCGGCTTCCTTGGAAAATACATTAAATGCACCTTCTTCTATGATCAAACATTAAATACACTCCTGATCACTAATTTACTTATTAACCATTTATGCAGGAGTAACTCAAAAAAGCATAACGGCCCATGAGTGCTGGTGTACCGTAGTGTACACGCAATATATATAGTCTATCTGCATTTATTATGAGATGCGGTGATGGGCTAAAATGGTTTTCAAACTATTATTTGCTCTGCTCTAAAACTTCTCTAGACCAGGGAGGTGCTAATTTTCCTGTGTCATTAAATCCCACAGATTTCTCATGCTTTACAAGTTTAACCATCAATTCACATTTCCTTGCTCCCTTTTCTAGCTAATGTTTTTGACAAAACTTTCAGAAAGACAAAGACAACAAGCATTTTTTAAGAGAACAATAAACAAAAATATTTTGACTGAAAATCAGACAGGTTACACAGGCCAGTGAAACTTTTGCTGAAATCATTATGTTCTTCAGATGGGCACTGTAAGTGGTGACAGGTTACCTCATACTCCTCGCATGACTGACTGCTGGAAAATAGCTGCAGAATGGGGCCAACTTCCCAGCAGAGACAGGACATTAAACATGCAACTAATAGCATGGGATGATGTGCCAGAAGTTCAACAGTCAGTTCTGGCCCACACCAATTCCAGCGACTAGTTGGACTCTTGCCCCATATTTGGTAAGAACAATTTTCAACAGTGAGTCCCATACATACTCCTTATGCAGCAGTATGTATTTAAATTGAAGGATGCAGCAATGCACACTCAATCCCATAAACACATTACCAATGACACAGCATGAAGATCTGCTCTGTTATAATTTAGGATAGATGCTTAATCAATTGCCATGATTTCCTAAGCTTTACTGCTTTCTAAATGAGTAGCAATACGTAACAATTTTCAGCCCAGTTTTAGAAACCTTGATCATTTACCCCATTAAATCAGAAGGGAGAAACATAGGCTACATAGCAGGAGCATGTTCTGTTTCTTATACGCAACTCTGTGACAGCAAAACACACCGTAAAAATGCATTTGCTGTTTCAGCTGACATATAACACAATATCCCGAAAGAAAGTATTAGCCTTGCCACTGCTACAGCTAGTGATATGTCCCCTCAAATTTAGTACATGCAATAGGCTAGAGGATAAAAACATCCCAAAGATACCAGAAGAATTTATAAGTCAATGATCTGCTTATGAGGAATGGAGACTGCTGATGCAAGCTGCAGTCTTACTGATAAAAAAATGGATTTCCCATAGCATTGCCGATAGCACTGGGAACTAATTGGCCTGAGTTTACTCCTGCTGACTATCCTGTGTTCATTTTGGCTTGCTCTGGAGGACTCAATCAATCACAAGCCCAAGCTGCAGCTGACCCGTAGGCAGCCACAATTAAAACTCAGTTCCTACTTACTTAAAGGTAGAAAGTGAATTTAACCTGATCTAAGTAAGGGAGAGAGGGCTTGAAACCACTTGCAGTCCCTAAGACGTTATATCACTTTAGACAACCGTTTTTCCTTTTAAGCAGTGCTCTTCATTGCCCACAACCTTTAGGAAAGTTCACATGCCATTTTGCAGACAGTTCCTCTCCCAGATGCAGGGTAGGTATGGCAGGATGCTACAGCAGCTCAGGATCCTGAGGATCAGGCCCACAATTATTAAGGAGCTCACTGACTTGCTTTAATGAATGCTCTATCTAAAACTAATTACGTGCTTGCACTCACAGCAGTTTTCTGGGCATTTGACGATTTATTTGCCTATGTGCTACAGAAAAGCAATCCACAAGAAAAAAACCCCTTGGAATAAGCCATGGGTTGCAATACATTTAGAAGCAGGTCATGCACATCCTTGGAAACGCAGACACAAGCACACTTGGATTGTGAATCTGTTTCTACCCAGGTGCTTCTTGGAGCAACAAGTTTTATGGAGCTTTATAATGATGGGGATAGGGAGGTGGCAGAAGAGGAGGAGGCAATCCCAGCAAGATGGATAGCACTTCATCCAGGATACAACAGTGGATATAAACGTCCAGTTATTGCAGAGCTTACACATCTGTGCTTCCAAGTGCTTCTTCTAGGATGCAATGATTATGGCTGCATATCATGCCTTGCTACAGGGTGAGCCTATCCTAGCCTTGCATCTCATTCTCTTCACGCTGAGAAACCAGCATTTGTTTATCTCACTAAGTCACAATCTAAAACTCACTCTTCTCATATGGTGCAATTTCACTTTTAGGGATTTACAGTAGGGTTAAATTTGGCTCAGTGGTTTCTAAATGTACAGTACGTACATGAGAGAGAAACTGAACTGCTTTAGTATCACTATTGCCTCTAGACAAAAGCTGTACTTAAAACTGCAGGTCATAGGGAAGTCAAAAGCAGTTACACAGAAAAGAATGCCATTAACAAATAAAAAAAAAAGTCTCATAATGGCTTGTATTTTACTAGCTCTGTATTTTCAGAGACCTCATTTAAAAAAAAATAACTAAAAGAAATGATTTTCAATGGATGCTGAATTTTAAAACTTTGTCCACTATATACTCAGCCAGGTAGCCCCAAAATCTCTTATCCTCTAATATATTTTTCGGACTGTGCAGTTTTATCATTCAGAGAGTAGCACTGTTTTTCTCAAAAGGAATGAGTTAAGGGACAAGCAAGTCATATTTCAAGCTGGTCACCTTTCTGGCCAACTTCAAATCTCTTTGTACATTCTTGTCTGAACCTTCTTCCCCACATACAGCAAAAAGCAAACATCTGGTCAGGTTAAAGAAAACAACGAAGCAGTCAAGAATAAATGGAGAAGTTCCTCTCCGAAACAGCAGGAATTAGCTTTGGATGACTATGCTTAACACATTTCTTTGACTTAAAAAACTAGTCACAGAAAATGTTCAAACAGAATTTGGGAAAACAGAAATTGGGATTTCATGGTCAAACTAACAAGATGCTAAACCCCTGGATATACTGGCCTCTTCTCTAGCTAACAATATGCATCTTCTCAGCACTGAAGTCCCTCCTCCTTTGTAACTGTCTAGAAAAAGATTGTTTCCTGTAAACTGTAACAGGTTTTTTTTTAGCATCATGTCCGTGCCCACTTTTTAGATCTGTTTTAGAAACATACAGCATTTCCTAATCACTAAGTTACATGAAGAAAGTAATTACCGTTCAGATAAAACAGGACAGGATGACAACAGTTCAATTGTTGCCCAAATCATAAGCTTTTTAATTCAGTCAAGCACCCGTTCTCTGGTTTTGGCGACAGCTACTGTTGGGGAGAAAGCTGTGGTTAACTGGGCAACAACTACAAACCAAACACTCATTGAAAGTAGAATTTTTTGAGAGTCAAGTTTCTGGGCTCTGTTACTTTCTCTGCAGAGTGAACATCTATACACCGTGCAAACTCTGGGAAGAATGCAAAACACCAAACGTGAAAAAGACATATAATTTCAATTTTTCAATGCTGTATTTCAATCATAATCTAGAACGCAGGAAGTAAACTTCATTTAGATTCTAGTTCTGTTGGAAAAAAAGAGAGAGCAAATACTTGAAAGATTGCTAAAGCAAATTAAATGAAATAAACTTTGCCTGTCAAATACAGACCAAGAGGCATACCTTGCCAGGTGCCATACTTCAACATGAGTTCTGCATAACACAGCATAACTCTAAGCACTATTCTTTCCCCTCTTCTTTTCTCTATGAACTTTTAGCTACTGAGTCCAACCACATTATTAGGTTGTAGTCAGCCCTGTTCAGCAGCTCATTCGCTAAAGATATTTAGAAGTAAGAAAATTCAGAAAAATTATGGGAAAAAAATCATCATCAGAACCTGCTTTTTACGAGATTCCTTCACAGCAGTGGAGCAAACATGAGAGCTGAATTTCAAAGTATAAACCTCCTGTCTTTGGACCAGGACCTGGCACTGCAGTCGCACGCAGTAACAGCATATTTACGATTACACTGTGCTGCCCGAGAGCAGACATCTTGTTCTTATTTCTTGCTGCTTCTCCCTGCTTGGTGCAGATAGGCCTGGTTTTATAATTGCTGGGCCCTTCAGGTCAGAATCACCAGCCTGCCATCAGGAGACATGTGTGAGACCAGGGCAAACGTAACAGCTTATCAAAAACAACGCTCAGTTTTTCCAGCCCCGTTGTCCTTTTCATTAATGGGATTCTGCTTTATTCCGCTGTTCTTCGTGCTTAAATCCCCTGGCCTCCTCAGGCGGTGACTGCTAAATTATAAAATGATTTTGAGAGGTTTGGTTAGATGTACCGTCTTGTTACATGATATCTTTTTATAGGTATCATATGGGAAACACCAGGCCCTGAGGGTGCCGCTCTCCTGGTCCCTCCCCTTAGCTCTTTCAGACCATAGGATTTTAAGCAGTACTTGGCCAGAAAAAATGGGTTTTCTTCTTCTTCCTCTCATTTTAAGTTTATTAATACTGTCACATCAAATCTCAATGCAAAGTGATGCAAAAATGTCGTACACTAAAAATAACGTGTTGGAAACAGGTCAGTACTGAAATATTTGCACTGTCTACAAACCAGTTTATTTCCTCCAGTTTCAAGCTCTTTTAACCCAATTCTCAAGTATACCAACACAATGGGGAGTTAAATTCTGATGAATTTTAGGAGAAATACAGACAGAACTGAGTATTTAGGTCACCATTAGTGAAGTTATTTTGAGGGGATTTTATCTTTTTTGCGTAACGTAATTAAAACACTTGGTTTTGACTTCACCACTCCTGTGCTTATCATTCCATACGAGCTGCTAAAGTGCCCACTAGGAACCTGCAGTGAGAAGAGAGGCAGGAAGAGCACGAGGGAAAGACCACTATCTATTTAGGTTGGAAGGGACCTTGGGAGGTCATCTGGCCCAACTCTCCGCTCAAACCAGGGAAAAAAGGGTGAAGAAAAAACAGAGAAAGATGGCTTTTAAGTTTTAACAAACTTGGAAGACATATAGAGAAAGGGGGATGGCAAAGATGGCTTGAGAGACAGAGAGGAGAATTGTTTCAAAGCTTTACCGGGTAAGTAATCATCTGACAGAAGGGACACAAAGACAAGGAGGGATGTAGTTCTCACTACCTTTACATGGAGAACAGACATGTAGAACAAATTGGCTGTGACGGGATTATCAAACTAGCAGACACATTGCAGGAAGTTTACCTAGTTAACACAACCACGTACTTCTGCGATGTGCTGAGATGCAGTAATGGGAAAGTACCTCTGCTACAAGAGACGTGTGCAGTTTACCGAAATAAACACAACCACAGTCAACAACGTCCAAATAGCTGTCATCTTTTCAGTAAATAATTAACATGAAGCTGGAGTATTACTCTGGGAAGTAGCTGGCTTCGGTTGTGCTGGTTATTGAACAATGACACCCTCAGTCCTTCACAGCAAGGACAAATGCCCATTCCAAGTTATTTACTCCTTTACACTGCACAGGCACATCCTTCGAGGAATGGCTCCAATCCACCTGGCACCCAGAAACGTAGGAAACAGTGTCATAACATTTTCGAGTTTAAAGTGCAGGCACAATGTGCCAAATTGAGGTAACAGATGGGGATCCAAACATTGCTAAGTGCCACCTAGCAATGCAACATATGCAGTGCCTGGAAATCGTGACATCATCTAATGAATGAGTCTTGCACCAATATTCAAATTGCATACTTAATCAAGACAAAAACTGGAGACCAGCAAGGAACAATAGTACCAAAGGTAAGAAAGATGACAGTGCCAGAAGAGAAAAGATAGCCACCCTAGTTATCTCTGAGTGACAGAAGAAGTGTGGATTCTTTGCAGTCCTCATCTTTTCCCCTTTCTGCTTCAACAGTTTTTGGCAGGTGGATAGAGACAACCTGTGAGAGTTTTGTGTTGAGAGTTTTGGAAGGGTAGGCTTGTATCCAAGAATTTAAGATAAAAAGCTAAGTGGACTTGCAGAATACATCCATCTCCTGTAAGCTAAATATGTACTGTACAATTTGATGGTTGTCAGTTGGATTATTTTTTTTTTTAATTGTTAAACATGTATCAATTTTATGCAATCTTTTACTTATATCATTTGGGGGGATTATGATGAAGAAGAGAAAAATTGCTACAGAATGCTGAACACCCAGTTTGAAAATTCTGGCCTTCAGTAAGAAGATGAAAATACTTTTTACTGATTCAACTTTCATTCTAAACTCATGTAATTTAATCAGATATGTTCACAGCTAGAATTGCTGCATGCTGGAAATCCTTCCTGGCAATATAGAAGCTACCACTTTACCACTCCACAGATAATTTTCTCATTACATTATATACTACAGTTAGAAAAAGCTCAGTTATATTTACAAGCGTACAGTACAAGTGATTGTAAAAATACGCATAATGCATAGCTAGCTTGCCCAAGTAATTAATGTGATTATGCATGCAAAGCAGGTAGGTGCAATAAATGGATTGCTATGCAAGCTGTGCAAGTGCATGCACAATTCTGCACACCTAATGTTTTGGGAGGTTTGCCCACTTGGGGAGATTCTGAAGTTCTGTTTTGCAATCACGGCCTAGAAAATAAAAATAAGATTATTTCCTGTGCCATAAACTGACCTAAGCACCAATGCTATTTTCCCAATATAATTAAATGTTAAAAGCCTTTAATTAAAGAATATAAATCAGAGTGAATCATTTCAGACCAAAGCAGGCTTACAATACAGGATGCATTTGTGCTGAAAGTCTGCATGAGAACAAAGCCATAAAAATGCCATTCACACCTCTTAATTGGTACATTTGAGTATTCCTTTTATTGCTCTGCCAAGCCAGCAATAGTACCACTTTCCTTCTGAAAACATTTTCAGACCCTCTAAACTTCAATCCAAGTGTTGATGACGACAAATGATGGCCTCTGCTTCCCTGAAGTCCCACCCAGAACAACGTGATTCTTTGTCCTGAAATGCCTGAAGCGTACCTGAGGTTTGAATTTAATTCTCTTCAATATTGTATTTCCTTCCCTTTCAAGCTCTCAGACAGGGATTTTTATTTGTTTATGTATTTATTTTGGGGATAGAAAATTTTATTGGTTCCCTTGACATGGCTGTGTTATTACACGGTGAAGGAGCCATCGTGGATTGAAAGTGGGAAACGGAGCTGCACTTCCACCTGCTGAAGGGCAGAATAATCCTTATTTCTCACCTTCTCCTTCCCGCTTTGTGCTCTGAACTGCTGTTGTGCTCCCAGTCAGCAGTGATGGGTATCCATATATTATTGGTATAAGAATATATTTATGGATTGTGAAGACAGAAAACTACAGCAGGGTAAATGCAATCAGATTTACAGATAAACTCAAGGCCTGTGTAAATCTGAACTACAATAGAAATTAGAGTGAGATAGAGAGTGAGGGGGAAAATGTTTCTTGAATTTGAAAGCCAAGATTCAGATTCAGCTCAACGACATTTACAAAGCTTTTGTTACCACTTTCTACAAACATTCAAGCATTCAGGTTTTGTAGCTAACATTGAGGAATAAGACAGCAACAGATTTTGAGCTTGTAAATAATTTCCAACTGTGTATTCAATTCTAAATTTCAGTTTATACTGTGCTGGGTAATTAGTCAAATACAGAAACGGAAGCTAAAGCACGGGATAATGCAGAAATCCAGTATCACAAAATTTGGCAATAATCACAATCCAAAAAGAAAGCAAAACCCCAGAATGATGCATCAAAGACTTTTACAAATAATTTCAAATATGGAACCACTCTAAGGATTTTGTGGTCAAATCCTTAATAAAGAATTCCTCAAAGGAAAATATTGGAATTATTTACTCAGCTCTCATAAAGTGAGCAGAGAACGAAGTAGATGAAAATAAGTAATCAGAAATACTTTACTTTTAAAGTTGCGTCCTAACAGTAGAATTTTGCTAAATAATAGTAATTAATATCCTCATAACAGTTAAGTATGCATAAACAAGCATGCCAGCTCTCCCTCCATCCCTGCAAGCACAATATGGGTTTACATCTGGTCTCAAGAAGCAACGGGCAGATCTCGAACAGTTTGGCTGTTCAGTTCAGATAAGCACCCAGAAGCGTGGGTTCTTATCCAAAGCTTACTCAACCTACCTGAACCTTTTGGGCCGGCAAAACGAAGCTGGCAGTCTAGTCAGAACAGGCGTTTGCCTAACGTTTCTGGCACTTACTGCTTCCAGTTGGGCTAGAGATACTGCAGGAATAATCCTTCTCTTTTGACATTTCATATTGTCGTAGTGGCAGGAAGCTGGAAGTGTGGAGATGCACAACATGCAGAATGAAAGGGAAAAACATTTAAACAATCTGAAGCAGAGTTTGCAGTGAAAGCCTGGTAGCCAGAAGCTGCGTTCTGCAGTTTGTCATCCATCCATGGCATTACAATCACATAACCAAATATTTTTTTTTTTTTTAGCCCTTTTCATCCTTAGGAGATTATGACATGAACAAGTTGCTTCACAACGTGAAATCTGAGGGCCAAATGGCACGTCTCTCACTCCAGTGTTCGAGGGGTGCACCCCATCATCCTCAAACAACGCTGCCCGAGGCATTTGATACAAGCATGGGGCAGACCCTAATCTAGCCGAGACCCTGCAGAAAACACTGCAGCAGCAGCAGCAGCAGCAGCATTGCAGAGGCTGCACCTAGACTTTCCTTTGCATACTGTGGCTGGTGCAGGGGTCCCCATTCCCTAGTCATCCACATCAACTATGTAGTGAAAAGGCGTGGATGCTGGCTGTGAGAAACCACCCGGGTCTCTAGGCAAAGCAGAGGATGGAAGGAGTCTGCTACACTCTGGGGTCTCACTGTGCTATGGAGAGATGCGGTATGATGGGGCTGGGGAAAGCATCATGCAGCAGCTGATGAAGCCTCCCCTGGCATGGCGGAAGAGGAACGCATCTCCGGAGTGAGTCGGGAATTTAACTGGTGAAAAATGCAACTGCCTGTAGCAGGAAGACGTGACCTTTTCAGCACAAAGTATCTCCGAAAAATAACAGCCTCTTGTGTAAGACCAGTATTTGTGTCAGTATCTCCTATGATGATACCGATGTACCACCCACCATTTGCAAAGCACCTGTTTACTGACCATAAGGCATATAAAAAGAACTGCTGCTCAGCTAGCCTGTGATTTCACATTAATGGCATGATGCAGAGAAGGCTTTCAAATAGCATGTGAACAATGAAAGCTATTCTACACCTATGGACTTTCCAGGTAGAGCATAAATGATAAAGTATCCTTTATCATCAGCTAGGTGATCCGGGGAGGATTGGGGGAATCATCTGAGAAGCTGAAGTAACAGTTAAAACTAAATCAATAAATGAAAAAAAACCCTAAACATTCAGTGATTTGATTGTGCTGAGAGGATGACAGATTTTCCTCTGGAGATGGGAGACAAGATTTTATGGCTGAGAAAGCTCTGATGCAAGCAGCATGCATGACCAAACCGGTCGGCTGGGCAGCACGGTCCAGCAGACTGCGGGAGCCACTGTGAGCCAAGAACTCACAAGCTCTAATCCGAGATCTGTCACCATTCACTGCACAGCCTTGGGCAAGTTACTTAACCTCCTTGTGTCTCAGTTTCACCATCTGTAGGACTGGGCTAACACTAACTTGGCTAGCAGATAGGGGTATTCAGAGGCTTAATTAAGGATAGCTGGAGTGATTAAGTTCCAGCTGCTCAGTTTGTGGCTGCAGAGACTCACTGCCCAGCACCAAGTCCCAGCACTATGGCACTCAAGCCAGGCGCGGTGCCCTCAGAGGAGGGCAGGGAAGGAAGGCACTGCTACAACACAATATATGGGCCAGCATCTTCCAACTCCAGCAGCCAGTGTGCTGACTTGGCATCGCCCTCCTCCGAGCCCTTGGCTGATGCACACCAGAGAAAGCCCGTCACTCCCAGCCCATTGGAGCCGGGAACAGAGCCAGGTCGTGCCGCCAGGCAAAGCCCCAACGAGAAATGAGCGGACTGCCCCTCCACACGTGGGAAATTGGAGCCAGGTACACCGTGCTCTGACTGTGTGCTACAAGTGGCAACGGAAACACAAAAGCACAAGAGTTGTGCTCCATCTGCCCTTCTGAAGCGCTGCCGACTGGCATCCAAGCACCCCTGGCCACAAGCCCAGGCAAGATCTGAGCACAGCCTCGGCTCGGGCTGCCTGAGACTTGCTAAGGGAGCTGCTTGGTCAATCCTGCCCAGGAGCCGAATCATGGATTGGGGCCACCAGACAGCACCAGAACTGAAAAACTGAGGGCTCTTGCAGGAAAACCTTTGCCAGCTCCAGTTTAGCTGTTGTTTATCCCACCACATACTCCCTTTAGTCCTGAGCTCAGTGCATGAACTCCCTCACAGAAGTCTCCCCACTTCTGCTTGCTGCATCTCTCCTCATCATTTTGATTCTGTCAAATGCATCTCCCTCTTCCCACACATTCCCTCACTTTCCAGGCAGTTTACAGTAAATTTTTAGTGGTCATCAAGTACCCAGAAAAACACAGTCCATCTTTCAGCTTTTCTCCTGAGCCAGTCCATATGAAAGAGGTGTTCATGCTCTTTTCAGTATTTATAGAACTATTCAGGCTAAGGAGGACCTATATATATATATATATATAAATAAAAATAGGTATTAAGTGCATCTTGGAATAAATGTCAAGGTACAAGTGATTGCACAAGTTGCAAGGAGACTCTTTAGCAAGAAAGAGAAACTATTTTACATGCTATCAGTAATCATTGCATCAACAAAGAATGAAAATAAGACGACACAGTAAAATGGCATGGTTATAAGTCAATCCCTATAAATTCATGAGCCAACTTCATTTCAAAGATCCATGCCTAGAGTTAGATGACAGAAAAGAAATTCCTTTACCTACATATAATTTATTTTTTAAACCTTCTTTCCAGTGCTCCAATTCCTTCGTGTGACCTTTTTAGCATGACAAATCCGTTTGCATTTTCAAAAAATTGAACATGGTCAGAAATGTACTCCTATCCAGGACTCATCTGTAAGAAGCAGGGTGCTTTGATTTAGGAAAGACTACAGAGCACTTGCCCACCACTCGCAACACATTCTGCCTAGGAATATGCATCAGTATTTCAATCTTTCACATAACCAATATTAAAGTCTATTCCTGCACAGCCTTTGCCCACTGGGAAGAAAAATTCCCATAAACGGCACACTGAACAAAAGAAGCTCCTGCATGAAAATCTTTCACACCTTGTTCTTTTTTTAACCCTTTAATACCCTTTAACCTGTCACACATGCTACCGGACTTCTGCAGACAATGCAGAGTAGTGTCAGACCAACCCACACAGGGCAGCAGAGAGAGGGTCAGGAAGACCAGTCTCATAGGTACAGAAAACCATGATGCGTTGGTGCACAATCATTTTTGTGTTGGCTGGTATCACCATGATACTGCACTACGGGTGTCAACAGACTGTCATCAACCCTTCCCACAAGGCCAAATACTGCATTGCTGACTCTGAATCCCAGCAGGAGCCAGCCACAGTTTTACCAGAGCAAACACCAAGAGAGGATTGCAGTATTGGTCTCTGAGTTTTCACAAACAACTTTACTTCTCTCTGTGTCCTGTGACCTAGGTAATGAATTAACATTTAAAACTCAGTTAGGGCATCTAAAATACAGACCTCTGTTTTAACATGCAGACATTTGTGGTACCACAGATTTAATATGGTAATGACTGAACAGATGTTTAGGAAATTGTGTACATTAGTTGATGGTAACTGACAAGGATTTGTATTGTAGGTGTTTGGCTTCCATCAGTTTACACATGCCAGAGCCAAAAAGTCTGTTTCCTGCTCAAAGATGAGTAACTACAAAAGCCTCTGTGCTTTGCCTCCATGACAAATTAAAGAGCTGGACAAGTCAAAAGTAAATCTCTCCTCCACATACAATGATTTCCAATGACCCAACAACTTCTTTGCATGTCTGCACCACAGTGAAACTACCACAATACCTTTCACTCTGAAGAATTAACTCCAGACTTGCATAAAAACTCAGATCAGAGCCTGGTGCAAGTAAGGCAAGAAAACACACAAACTGTTTTTCAAACACCACATCCTGTAACTGCACTTTCTTATAGAGTGATGCATACCACTGGATTACAGGAGACCATTCCCATTAGGAAGCGTAATTCAATACAACAAAAGGTGGCAAAACTGAGCCTGAATTGATCAAGAAGATTTAACTTCAAATTGACAATATCACTGAGCAGCAAGGCAGGCATAATTTGGTTTCCTGCAGCACCACACTAAATGATGGCTATCAGTATTCCAATCAGTGGCTGATAGTTTTATTTCCCCCATGAGTTTCTCCAGGTCATCCCTGACAGTTAGAAAAGTGCTTAGTCGTTTGGGTTGCATTGAGCAGATGGTTACTGATCAGAGATTAGTACCGGAGCCTGGGGTCAGCAGGCTGCCAAACAAACTCATCCAAAGGCTGTCTATTACAGTCACCCCTGGGACAGCAGTTTGCTGACCGCTATAGACAGGTGACTCGCAAGGCAATGTTACTGTACATGTTCAGGCCTCTCTATAGTATAGCCAGAGCCTGCCTGATATATAATTTATATCCCTGCGATTTCACTGCCTGGTGCTACAATATCACTTTTGGCTTTGGGTCACTCAGTATAGACTTTTGAAGGAAATGGAGGGCATGCAGAGGTGGTGGCAGAGAATGATTAAAACCCAGACCATCCTAGCTCTGCAAGAACAGAGTCCCCACAACTGCGTTTAAGCCAACTCACATTTTTCAAACCTCAGATCAGCATGACAACAGCCATCTCTTCTCATAGGTTTATTATTGTTCCAACAGAAAAAGAAAAAAGAAAAGAGCGTGGCAAGATTAAAAATGTCAAAAACCTGGCAGGCCTGCAGAACACAAGCAGGTGTTTCAGGACCAGGGTATTGTGCTACTGCTATGCATGGTGCTATCTCTTTTCTTTCTCCTGATGTGGTTCAAAGGTGAGTTTTTGCACTGACCTGACTATCATGGAATTTACGTGCAGATAAACCAGAAATGAGCCCCATCTTTATAGGTCTGGACTCTATGAATGGTGATTCTTTTTACTAAAACAGAAGGACTGAGTCTTTCTAAGCAATGTGTCTGTATTGTTTCTGACTTGAGGTTTTCCCAATTTCAGGAGGGTTTTGCTGCCATAGGAGGAAGACAATGATAATGTCATGCCATAAGATCCTAGGCCAAAACCACTTTTTACTGGTAAAGGTGATGAAGGAACGAAGCTGAGCTTTGCTCTAGTAAAACAGTCATTTTAAACACCATTTCTCATACTACTACAGTACAGCAAGAACTATTCTAAGGACAAGAGCCAAGCGTACAGTACATGCCATACAAATAAACCACAGGAAGCAATGTCCTCCAAAACCATGACTATACAGAGCAGAGGAAAAGAGAAGGAAAAAAAAAGTAGATGGAAATAAGTTGCTGAAGGTAACCTGGAAAGTCACAAGCAGAGCGAGAACTACAGTCTCTTGACCCCTGCCTTAGTGTTTTCAAAACCATCTGCACCATAATAGCACGCAACTGTTCGCAGTCACCTTGTTTCAGGGAGTTGAAAAATAAACAAAAATGTATCAAGCCATTTTACATTTTCAAAGAGGAGAATCTTATTTCCTCCAATTGCAATATCCTATAAAGAATGGGTACATGTTGCTTAGATACGGTACTACATACACAAAAATAGGCTCCTAACTGTTTTCAATTAAGAATTACATAACAGTGTTAGTTTGGGGACACTTTTAAGTCTTGTTTACTCAATTCCATTTTGATCTACTTTCTCATATGTGCTTTAATTTGTATATGCATTTAAGCATGCACTTCTGTGACACAGTATTAAGTCAGATCTCAATCCTGCAAACACTTACATGCATGGTTAACTTAATGTACATACAGCCTCACTGCAAATTTATGGATGTCGAATTGGAATGATCAGAGTTTCATTGTTTCCCATTTATAGTGATGTTTGCCTCATTCATTTCTATTATTTTTGATACTCTTTCATTGATCTATTTTGGCATTCATACATTTATTTCCAAGCCAATACATCATTTGAATTTAAAAGACAAAACTCTTCAGGAATTTGACACAATGAAAAATGAAAGATCCAGACTTCTAAAAAAGGAAAACCAGGAAGTTATCCTCAGGTCAGAGAAGCACTTTAAGGGAAAAAAAAAAAAAAAAAAACCATCACATCTAACCTGCCTTAAAAACTATTTTATGGTCACAGTTTGAAATCCGTTTGGAATTACCATGATGGCAACACAGCTCCTCTCTTCACAGCATTGTTTTTGTGTGGCTAATACATCTCTGGGGCTCAGGTTCTGAACTTGGTCCTCTTAATCACCTAAGCGTGGATACCCTTCATCATCTCCACTAAGTAAAAATATTCAGGAATGTTCAGAAACTAGAAAAAAAGAAGGTTGTACATCATAGACAAACTACATTTTAATATTATAATCTACAATATTACCACAGTAGCAGTTTGTTTGGATTCCAAGTCCACGATAAAACTCACTGCTTCTGAATCCTGAACTAGAAAAATAGAGCATCTGCTGATAAACAGCTTCCCCAATGTCCAGCAACCTCTGTGCAAAATTCTTGTCCACTGCAAACAAACACCTCTAACTACATTTAGGACTCCAAATGTTTTCAAATATTTGGTACTGTGCCTTCGAGCAATTGTACAGCACAATCTACAGCAACTGGTCAGCAGGATTTCCTTGGAAAAATACCAATGAACTTTAGTAGACAACATGCTGCAATAGCAGGGGAAGCACACATGTGGACTGAAGTCTTGAGAACAAGCACAATTCCCAAGTACATTCTTAATTTAGGCTTTGTCTGTGCAAATTTCTTCTTCCTTGCAATCTTGGTGATACTGGAAACCTTCCGCATTTACTTTGGGCTTTCACTTCTTTTTGTGTCAGTTATTAAATAACCCTCATCCTCCTCAACACATGGGCAATGCCTCCTGCACACCAATTCTGCTTCCACCCACTGTTGGTATAGGTGATCCAGACCAGCTGTCACATTATGTGGCAATAGCTAATGTCATGTTTTATCTCAATAATTACCCAGAAACTTGCACTACCTCAGCAGCAACAACAAATAACCAAAACTGCAGCTCTGGCCAGAGGATTGCTGTGCAGTAAAGTTGCCATATTTCTGTGAAGGTTTTCCCAAAAATAAATATGTACACAAGCACTGCACAGGAAGCAACAGTCCTACTACGCACATTCAAATGAAGTGTTTAACACACAAGCCCCTAAGGATGACTTTTCCTGTAATAAACTGATAAAGCATTGGAGAAGGCTGGACGGATTTCAGACAGTAGGTCTGCTCACACCTATTGCACAGGAACTCCTACCAAGTGCCAGACGTACGGAAAATTAGGAAGTGATTGAAAAAAAAGAAAAAAAAAGAAAGAGAAATCAAAAACCTTCTCAGTCAAATACACTGAGGTAGCAAAAGAAGGTATGTGCACTAAAACTGAGAGAAATGAAAGCCCTGTTCTGGTGTGCTAATTGGAGTATCGCTGTGCTGCTTTCTCAAAGTTAGTAGAACATTAAAGGAATTATTTCTCTTTGTTTCCTCACAGAGCCCTAAGCAGTGGCTTTTTGTAGGAGAAGCCCCAATCAGTGCCTTTCCAGACACCCAGAAAACTTCCTTGAAATAACCAGCACCACTAACTGCAAACTGGGTGGACAAAAGCTACTCTTACCAGATTCTGTAGCTTTTCATAACACCATTCTGCTGCCTTTTCTTGCTGTGGCTTACTCAGCACTGACACGGCAAGCAGCACTGATGGTTCAGTTCCATCACCAGGCTCCTGAACTAGAATCCAGAAGACCACAAGATACAAAGTACGCCTTTCCCAGAACTTTAACCTCTAGTTGGCTGCAGAAATGAAAAATGAATCATTACACATTTCTCTTTCAGACTCTGAAGGTTAAGTTTTTCAAGCAAAAACACAGCATTATTCGTGTGTTGGGGGGAATGTTTTTTTAGTGCAGTTAATAAAAATCTAGATTCTGAGGCACAAGCTACAGCAAATAGAAAAAAAGTGTATGTCCATGCACTACCAAATACCAGGCAAAGCTGCCAATATATACTACTTAACAGAATCACTACTTTGAGTATATATCACTTATACCTTGAACTATGTGTTGCGGTAACCTTTCAAAGTAGAATTTGCTTTTGTTCCCTAATCTCCAAAAGAGATTTCAAAGCGATAAAATTTTACTGATGCAAACGCTTGTGCATACAGTGTATTTTGCTTGAGTATTTACAAATGTTTTCCTTATTCATGAACCACCTTGTAAGCAGGAACTTGTTTGAACAAGTGTTCCTGGAAAATGAAAAATAAGTTACAAATATGATTGTTCATCAATCCCTCTTCATATGCAATATTCAAAGAGTTCTTCTTTCAAAGGTGTTTTGAGAATGAATCCATTCATTTGTATAGTGCTGCAAAGGTGTAAACTGCTATCTAAGTGTTAGGTATGATTACACTACCAGGGTCTAAGCATGCTTGTGGCCCCTCTTGGAAACAGTCATGCTTGCACATCTGAAAGGAGAAAGCAAATGCAGCTAGAGAAAAGAGAGTTGAAAATCTGCATAGCATATTTTTTCACCCAAATATTGCTTTTAATGTATAATCAATCTTTATGGTCCATCACTGCAAGGGAAGGTGTACTAGAATCAAGTTTTCACACAACTGCATTTGTATGAATCTTTCAAAAACAAGATTATAGCATTCTTCATTCCAAATCAATATCGATTATTCCTTAAGTTACATATAAATTGCTTTCAGTCTCAGACATTTAATGTCATATGAATATACTTAATAATGGGAAATATCCTTTCTACCACACTAACAATGCCATCCTACTTGCTGGGCTCATTTAATGAGAAAGATTATTCCCTTCCTTTTCTCATATATTATTTTAAATGTATTTTAGCCAACCTGTGGATTCTGTTTTACTCTTCTTATAGTTGTTCTGTGGAGAACTTTCCAAGAATAAAGTATTCTGTGACACACAACTTGCTGGTCCTGACCAAAAGGCCATTTCTTTTAATGCTGGTATTTCCTCACTTAAGGATTGAGCCCATTCTGAAGACACATTACTCAAACTCTCTCAGCAAGAAGCAGAATTCAAATTATTTATACCAAGCAAAGAGTCATGAATCATGCAGGAAACAAGTCAGAGGAGGCTGCCCAACACTGTAAGTGCTGCATGGGCGTTTGGCCGGCTGATTTCTACTAACGGTCCTGGAAATTCACACATGGGTTGAAAACATGAAGGTAAGTGAAATCTCTGTTCTGTTTCATCTTTCTGCTGTTTTCTCTCTACTTCCAAAATATACTTAAAATAAATAAATAAAAAAAACACAACAGTGAAATTTATGTTCTCAATAGATTGGAGATAAGACATAGGGCGAAGAGCATGAAAAGTAACAAGTCACTTGGATCAAAATTAGGAATTCAGCAGTTTCCTCCTCGGTTGGCTACTCAGCCAGAATGGTGCAGTTCACTGTGTCTAATCTGGTATTCTGTCACTGTAGCTTTATATGTGGCCAATGCAAGAGTCTGATCATCAGTTATTAGAGCGTATTTCTGCAAAAGGAAATACAAAGTTCCCTTTGCAATAAAATGTTTTGTATTATCTTTCATGGTTTTAAACCACAAAGTACTCCTTACATTTTATCTCAGCATTTAATGCTTTTTAAGTTTACATTTGAGTTGTGATGATTAACTTTAAGAAACAAAGTAAACTGCATGTGCTTTTTTAGCCCCTAAGGACAGTTATTGCTTAGAATATAACTGCAAAGATATTTTTACATTCTAGGAAACTGAGTATAATGTATATTACAGCTCATTTTCCAACACTGGATTGTATCATAAATATACTTTAAGCTGCCAGTGTTAAAATGATAGTGGAAAATTAAAACAAGCATAACCCACATTATTTAAGATGAATTTTATAGCCAAGCAAGAACCAAAACGAAATAAAAACACAGTATTTGCATCCAAGAAAATTTGGTGGAAATAATATAAAAAACTGTTGAGGATAAAACCTACTTAGCAAAAAAAGTAGATGAAAACATTTGCCATCTGTTGAGAACATGGAACTGGTTTCCCTATTACAAGCCGTAATCTTAAAGCCAGGGATTAATATCCATAGTAGCGTCACCTCCTGCAAGTCCAAGCAGAAAGGTTCAGAGCTCTGTTCGGCTGCAGCAATCCTCAGCCCCCCACAGAGCCCCACACACTGGCTCTGCACCAGAACAAGCCATTCTCCAGGAATTTGGCCCGGCCACAGATGTCTTTTCATGCTCTCACACGGGCTGCGGAGCAGAGCCTGCTAATCAGGAGGTGGAGATTCAAATGTCAACAAGTCTCTCTAGCGCACCCAGGATTGAGAAGAGACAGAAATTAGCTGGAAATGGCTGGGTTTGGGAGTTTGTTCTGGTTTGCTGGTTTGGTTTTTTCCCTTAAAAGATGCGAATGTTAATTCACCTCAAGCCCGAGTTAGTTGTGGCTGAAACACCTATCATACAATGTGGTGAACTATGAAGGCTGAGGAATATTTCTTTTAAAACATTGATGCATGCTTGATCAACATTATAGTCTTCTTTTTACATATATACAGGTACTCTTTAAAGATTTATAAAAATCCTTATGCTAATTACTGCCTATAATTAGTGATCCTGTTCAGGTTTAACAGTGCATGAGCACATCACACAACATAGCACGGCTTCGTGCCATTTCTGACCACAGGAGAGAACAGAACATTGTCATGATGAAGTATACATAATTAAAATATATAGGTCTTGTCTTATACACTGATGTTGGTACCAAAGATCAGAAAGGTAATGAGGACTTTGAGTCTCTAGTTGTCGAGTTTAAGAACACTGGGGACTAACTGTGTCCAGGAGCCTGATTTTACATTGGCAAACCTGATTGCTGCAGCAGCAAAACAGAAAAGCTACAGCTAGTTCCAGACTTTTGGCAGAAAGATGGATTTCTGTCTTGACATCAAACTAAATTTTTGTTACTTATTAACACGTTATCAGGGCAAGTAGTTTTTGCATTTTTCATCTACATGTCTTTAATAGTCCGATATATATTTTACTTTTTTTTATTCACTACCTCCAAAATATCTTTGAATAACTACCAGAATTTGCAATGTCAGGTATAAATGGAATCAGATACTGGGATTTTACAACAGTGTGAGTACTACAAAAGATCATCATCAATACAAAGTATTTGAAGAAGTGCACAAGGTCTTTCATTGATCGCTGAAAACATTTATCAGGGAAGAATCAAACTTCTAATACTCCCATAGCATGTGTTAGAGACCACTGCCAAAGAAATGTTTTTGGGCTTGCTGAATTTTTCAGCTAACTCAAGATAGCAGTTATTTTCTTTTGAAATAGACTGAATAAGATTCTCACCTTTTTAAATCAGAAATTTTAATTCACTACAGAGTCTTGCCATGACAGAAATACTTTTTTTTTTTACAGTACATTCTTTCAAAAAAATTTCTGTATGGATTTTGATTCCCATTTTACAACTGTGAAGTTGTTTATTTTCTTTCTTCATAAAGAAGATCAGTGTCTTTCATTCAACATGTTTAACAATGATTAACATCCTAAGTTTATCATGTGTATGTCATAAAATCAATGGCTAATTTATAAAATGATCCTATTTGTTGTTTCATGAGGCATATATTTTCTTTCCTTAGTGAAATGCTGTATTGTTCGAACAGTTAAAATTAATGCCATATCACTCATAATTAAACTTCTCATATTTAAAGTTAGCTCATCAAAGCTGAGCCTGATTTGGTATTCCTCAAGACTCACTCAGACATCACGTTCTTGAATAACCATACCTCCAAGTCTGTACCTTGCTTGCTATTAAACCGATACAGTCTGACCTCATCTTGCTTCAGAAAACCGGCTCCACTTGTAAACTGAACACAACCACTTCACCACTCCATCAGCTGGAGCATCTCAGCTTCATATTTATATTTATTCATTATTACAAATACCAGCTTGCTTGGTGAACATGACCCCCAAAATATTTTTATTTATATGGTATGGAGCTTTACGGTCTTTAAAATATTTCCTAAGCTGATTTACACTTGAGTGAATGCTCCGTACGTTTTCCACCTTAGAGGTTCTCACAGTCCAGGTCACTCTGAAGAAAGTCAACAAATAGTTAGGCTTTCTCTCACTTTTTTGTATTTGACTCAAAGACCCTAAGAAGAATATACATAGGAAAAAGGGGAGTGAGAAAAACTTTACGTTATAATACAGAATATTTCATTAGTATTTCACTGGTTAGGGTAAATAGGGTGGAGAGGAGGAACAACCCAACTCGAATGAAGAAAACATTTCAAGGAGGGGTAGACTGGTAAGTAGACTTTCTCATACCAACTGCTATTGATATACTTGTATATTTGATATACAGAAAACATCCACATCTCCGATTAAACCACAAAAATCACAGGTATTTCTGATGTGTAATAATAATTTCTTGCCTCCATCCTTATCCACTGCCTATAATATACTGGGTGTAATCTTCAGATACTGTAAATCAGGGCGGGTCCATCAAAGCCACTAAAGGCCAACTTCTAGCTTTCTTCGTGTTTTCTGGCCATTTAACTCTCCTCCCCTTACCATTCCTTGTAAATGCAAGTAAACCAGTTTTATGAATAGCAGAGTTCAATAAGGGCACTGTATACTACACACAATCAAGAAGGGGTCACCACCCTTCCCCATCACACCAACAGTTCAGATAAACCACAGGCCAGCGGTGAACCCACGAAAGCACACGGTATCCTTGTGGTCTCACCACAAGTAGGCAACCACTGGCATGCTCAACAGAGTATGAAGGACCACAGGCTGTGGATAACCTTTTCTTTCATAGAGGACAACATTAGATTCCATTTAAGCAGATCATCAGCTAACAGTCGTTATGATCACAGTGCAAGTAAATGCAGAAGTGGCATGGACTATAACCCCAGTTTCCTGCCAGACACGAAAATGACCCAAGCAGAGGCATTTAAATAAGCAGCAAGACATTAACAACTAATTCAGAATTCACCATAACAATACTAATTATAGTACGTCATGTGGTATTATTGAGAACCTAATACGGGCTTCTACAGGAAATTAATTGTAAGTCACCAATTAATATGGTGTTGTGAAATGTGTTTTTACCACTACCACTGGAATTCAAAAGCCTGATTTAAATCTTCACCTCAGTGGCATGTTTTCTGAAAGCAGAAAGAGTTCAGACAGATTTGACGGCAATTTTATCTACACGAGATACAGGGCTGAGTTTCTCAGCTAAGTAGCCTACAGGGAGAGGGACCAGAGTTTTGTTGGGTATTTCAGAGACCACATGCAATTCTTCTGTAAGGCTTATCTCTCATCTCCTAGCTAGACCGAAGGATCTAAGAAATCCCTCTCATTCAAATCAAGTATCAACCCAACTCCTATTGTTCCTTTCCTTACCAGAGATGCAATCCCCTTGATAAAGAAGGATGCACGGTGCTTCTTTAAGCACTTAGCAATACTACACCCGCAGCAGACAGCAGGCTTGTTCAAGGCTATCCATCTCTGAGCAGCACAGACTGACAGATGCTAGAATGCCTGCATTTATGAAAAACAAAATATTACTGCAAGGCCATGGGTGGTTTTTAGTTACACTTTCAGTCCACAAAGTCAAACTCAGAGGCTTATCTGAGCAGGGAGTCTCATAACCCTGCCACACGAATGCATTAAGAGCGAATATCCTGTAGCAGGGCAGGAGATCTGATCAGATTGCAGGTGAGGAAGAAAAACCGCTTGGGAAACACGAGCAAAACATTTCCACACTTATTTACAACCCCTGATACTGTTGATGTTCACCAGGGTGTTTTGAGACCCTGATTCTCTGACATCCCCTCTGGACAGCACCTTCAGGACACCACAGGTCTGAGCAGTCCCTGACGCTCCCATGCAGGGGAGGCTGGCAGAAGTCCTGTTTTCCAGACAACTGCACAGGAATGATAGCACCTTAAAAGCTGCAGAGTCACAAGTTCATTATTCAATCATTCAGGAGAACGTTAATACAAAATCACTTATGCCTGGAGGCCTATGCAGATAACAGGTCAAAGAAAAAACCTCTGAGAAGGGGAGTGGTGATTTCCCCCTGTGGTGTCTTCTTCCTCCGGCAGAAAAGGTGAAGAATTCAAGGGCTCAAATGAATTGCCCAGCGCTTGAAGAGGGACTGACCTGTGTCATTGTACAGCAGAAGCATCCTAACTCAGACACATCATCCTTCAAAAAAAATGCTTGATAGGATACCTTAATAAATTTGTGGCTTTATTAAGCCTGCCCCTTTCTTCTAAAATCCCATCTCTAATTCTCTTTTCAACTGCTCATATGTCTGGATGAAAGAAAAGATGGATTTTAGTGTATTTTAAAAAATGCTGAGCTTGGAAACTGTTCCTAAAAATTACTAATTGTGTCTAGCTAAAAAGCTGAATCACACTTTTATTTAAGTGGGGAAACAACTCTCTTTCCCGCCCCTAGAAATAGCAGGGATGAGGAAACATTCCCATCTCCAAACTTTAACCAGAGCAAAGCCTACACAGCAAACAGAGGTCATTTTGGTTATTTACTTCATGTCCACAGACAGATTTGTCAAAATAAAATCACAGCATTTTACCTCAGATTGTAGGCCTGCCGAACTCTGCCCGGCTCCCCTCTGCCTCTCTTCGGCAGGTGTTCCAGAAGGGGCAAGGCTGACCCTCTACCTCCCGCCAAAACGCTCCTGCCCACCTCTGCTGACATTTCTGACTTTTTTTTAGGCCAACGGACCATTTTCCCCGCTCTTACCTCACAGGAACAGGGCGGCTGCCTGCCCGAAGTGGGAACCTTGCAGGCCGATGCTGACAGGGGACGCTGGCACCTCAGGAGGGACCCCGAGGAGAGGGGAAAACAAGACTTTTTTCTTCAGCAATGCTGAGGGCAAAAACACCCCAAACCACATCCTTCAATAAAGGACGTGAGTATGAGGAAGCTTTTAACAACAGGACCACCACAGGGTTTTTCCTTCCCCAGAAACTGATGAACCAAGTCATACCAGATGCACTAAGTCGGCCCTGTGGCCTCAGAACGGTGACGAAGGAGCCATATTTCAGGCTTCCCACATTGATCCCTTAAGAGGCCTGTTGCGCTCTAAGCTGGCAGGCAGCTAAACACCACACGGCCGTTCGCTCGCTCCCCCTCAGCGGGGATGGGAGAGAGAATCGGAAAAAAGGTAAAACTCGTGGGTTGAGATAAAGTTTAATAGGACAGAAAAGGAAGGGAAGACAATAATATCGATAAAAGAATATACAAAACAAGTGATACACAATGCAATTGCTCACCACTCGCTGACCGATGCCCAGCCGGTCCCCGAGCAGCGGGCCGCCGCTCCCCCGGCCAACTCTCCCCGGTTTTATTGTTCAGCATGACACCATTTGATATGGAATATCCCTTTGGTCAGTGGGGTCATCTGTCCTGGCCGTGTCCCCTCCCAGCTTCTTGTGCCCCTCTCCAGCCTACTCGCTGGCAGGGCACTACGAGAAGCTGAAAAATCCTTGACTTAGTGTAAGCACTGCTCAGCAGCAACTAAAACGTCGGTGTGTTATCAACATTATTCTCATCCTAAATCCAAAATGCAGCACTGTACCAGCTACTAGGAAGAAAACTGACTATCCCAGCCGAGATCGGGACAAGGCCTCAGTTTCCTTCCTATAAAACAAGTTTAAAAGCCCCTTCTCGCTGCATAGAGCTATGACATGAATAAAGGTAACCCCTGCTCTCAGGCAGTCAGAGAGGACATTTCAGCCCCGTGTAGCAGCAAGAAGTGCCAGGTCCCAGCAGCCGGGGCAGCTCCAACCATTCCGTCTCCATCCCGGGGAAAACGATACGGAGATGACAAAGTTAGCTACTTCCTAAAATAGCCTGTAGGTACAATACACTGCCCTCGAGCCAGCCAAACTCAACGTTCATTTTTATTACCAGATTTTCTCAAAGCCCTCTGCTAACAGAAAAGTTGCCTCACCACCCTCTTTTGGAAAATTTTCCTTTTTAGCTCCATCTTTCAGACAGGCACACTTATCATATTCAAGGCTAGCCCTGCAAGCAGGATGTAAATCACTTTACCAGCTCAGCTGCCACATATTTAATAACTTATTCACAGTTGCAGGACAGAAAAAAGGTTAGATTATATGGGGGGGGGGGGGGGGGGGAAGAGGGAATATAATTTCCGAGAGTTATACAGGACTTTCCATAAATACTTTGATTAAGTATCACGGTGGAGGGAAGCCCCTTCATCACATTGCAGGGGCTAAACCTGGAGTCCGAGTTAAAATTATGTTGGTGGTGTTTGATGCTCCTTGTGCACAGGAGGGAATAGCTGCTCGTAAGCAAGAGTGAGAGAAGAGAAAGCCAGTTTGCTGGGGGGAAAAAAAAAAAAGAAAAAAAAAAAGGTTTTGTTTGTCAGACAGAGCTGTACTATTGTCTGCAAATGCCAAGGAGGGCAAAACTCTCCGAAGACATGTCAAGCCCCTGATCCAGCTGTCAATTGCTCTCGTAGGCAGAAAATGAAGGATGACATGTGAAATGAATTCGTACAGTGCTTGCGTGGTGGAAGCCCTTCTCATCCTCCTGGCCAGCCACTCCGCAGTCAGGGGCCAGGAGGAGAAGGGAAGCGCTATGCAGATTTCGCTATTAGCATGATTGACCTAATATTGGATGACTCTGTACCCAAGTGCTTATGCGAAATAATAAGCCTGGCTACTGAGCAATTATTAAATACAAGGAATTGTTAAATCCTTGCATTGTACATATTCTAAAGGAAATTAATCATTTTGAACTCTGGAGAATACAGTTTTATAAGAAGAGAAGAAATAGCAAATACACAATAGGGTATTTAAATGCTAATACAGTCAAACAGTTTAAAGCACAGCATACATTTTAATATTGGTTTACTGAATACTAATTATGCTCTACTAAGTAGCAGTAAGTAGCATTTATTATGATTTGTTGAAAGTATTGATCCAGATGGTGACAAGTACAATTTCCCTTTCTGCATATATCCTTAAAAATACGTATTATCAGATTACCAAGTCTTCTTAAAACATATTTTTCTTTGAATATTCTGTTGCAACTATCAGTGGCAGCTTGATATGTTACAGCCCAGTATTATTTCAGCTCAATGGTGTGAGGCAAAGAGAGATTGTTATCTGTGATCTAAAATTTATTCTCCTTTACCACTCGAGGCTGACAACTTTGCATGTTTTTTGCATCTGGTCACACACCAGACTATATGGGGTGGAGAAGAGTCTTAAATAGCCATTCCCTGTGTTTTGTCAGCAGAATTAACACTATAAAAACAAATGGATCATCCTGCATCTGCAAGCGTTCAAAGTGGTGAGTTCCACAACGGGCTGACTGCACTGCTCAGACATTTGCAGCACTGAAGATCCCCACGTGTGGGTAAGGCAGACAGGCAGGTATTCAGCACAACCTGTGACCAGCTCAGTGCACCTAAATTCCCTGTATAATGACTATAGAGAAGCAAGCACTTCCATAGCCTGAACAAACACCTTGTGCCCATGCCCACTGTGAGAAATGCCAGCCTGTGAGCAATCCATTGATTTTAGTTAAAAGAAACTCTGCCAAACAATGTAAAATGAGCAAAATTCAACCACACTGCTACCAAATCAAAGAAAGTTGGTTGGGATAGAAACTTGCACAGAATTTGTCCCCTGGCCTGTACTATACAGCCCTTCTAAATACATCAGGCAACACCTGCCACAAACACAAAGCAATTAATTCTTAATAAATATTTTAAAATAGTAATCTTCAATTTGATTAACATACAATACCTGCTGCATTAAATGCAAATTAAATATGCACTTAGGAAATTCAATTTAAAGCTTTTCTGTTTTCTTTTATCTGTTACATCAAAGATATCCTAAAAGAGTAGTGGCTTTATTTTTTCCACATGCTTCAGAAATATAACGTCAACAGAACTGACTTAACGGGAACGTGAATGCAAAAGTAGATTCAACTCTATTAACTTTTAGAATTTTGCTGCAGAAATTGTTTCTCTTGATATTTTAATTTCAACTTTGCTGATCGCAGAAAGAAGTAAGGTCAAAACCTCTGCTGATGTTCCTCAGACTGCACAGGATCACTTAGCATAATTCAAGCAGTTGTAAAAAATTAGTACTGCACGCTGCGATAAATCGGTTTGTGTTTGTGTCTCTAATATAACAGGATTAGCGTAAAAGAAAGTACCATTTCTGTAGTTCAGCTGAAATAAACATTACAAAAGGCCAATTTACACTTCCAAGATTACTTGTAATCACACAATGTTTAAGAAATTATTTCAGTCTAGCATTATTCTGCCATATAGCTGTAAGTAGGCCATTCACTAAAATATCTTAGCTGTTTTTCTTAGCAGCAACAAATCACAGATGTTTTACAATTTATTTTTATCACTAAAATTAAAGAGAATAGTGCTGTGTTTACACCATCATGAGGGTAATGTATCACGGCTGTGAAAGTAACAAAAGAACCTGACACTGATGAAATTAGCATCATCTTCACCTGTTACTGCTAGAAACTGCTAGAAACTTTACAATCAGAAACATCCACTTTAATTATCAGTCAACTTGATACTAAAAAAAAACCCCAAACAGATTATAAATAGTTCTCTAATAATTTCCTGATTCTGATGAGCAGGTTAAAATTCATCTCCCCCCCCGCCCTTTTTTCCCCCCTTGACAGGCTTTGAGTTCGAAACCACAACTTTTTAAACTATAAAGGTATTGGGGTATGTACAATTAATAAGTTACTTTGTGCAAGTAAAATGGTCAAATCCCCTTCCTACACTCCCACTTAGACTTTCTTTTTGGAAGAGAAGTTACTCATGGCAGGTGATGCACAGAGACAAAATGGCTTTGAAGAGATTGGCAAAAAGCTTTAAACTGAATATCCTGTTTGTTTGATTACGACTATATGCAACTGGAAGTTGGTGTGATAATGCCGAAGCCATTCAATTCCAGTACTACTGGAATACTGCCAAAGCAATTAAGGTTGCTGACTTGGCCATGAAGCTGAGAATATATAAAATAATTTTACACCCCATCATACTGCAGTAATGGGTACTTGCACCCATAGATGAGGAAGAAACAACTACACAGCATGGATTAAATCAACTGATAGAGTATGTACCAAGAGCAAACGGCTTTCAAATGAGAGGTAAAGCCCCTGCCACCAGTCCACCCCCAAAACCGGGAATGAGTTTGGGTCCTGTCAGACTCATCAACTAGCAGCACCTTACGGAAAAGATACTGTCCTTCCGTGGGCCTCCGGCACAGGGCAGGTACCTGCCTGACCCTGCTCTCCCCGGGGCACAGAGGCAGCGGTGGCTGCAGCTGGACGCCAGCAGTGAGACCAGCCCCAGTTTCTGAACAGAAGATGTGATGGAGAGCCCTGGCTGGAGTGCACTGCATATCACTTGCACTGTAAAATCTAGAATGCGGCCATACTTTTAAAAAAAACCAAACAAACAGACAATAATAAATGAAACACTGAATAAGATGTCAGATCCATGGCACAGACTCTCCTAGAAGCTGCAGTGAAAGACAAGCTCTTCTCTGATAGATGCTACGCTTCTACTTACAGTCCAGTATTCATACGTGGTGCTGAGATAAGCTGCTGAGCAGGTGCAACGTCCTTAAGTCAGAAGGCTTGCTTTTTGGTCCAGAGCAGGATGGGTGGATGTTGGCTGGTTTGCCTTGTTTTCCTTTAATGTATTCAAATGGGAAGTCCCCAGAGGGAGCAGGCACTAAGCTACAACGCTGAGGCATAGCTTTACAAATCTGGTGATGCTGATGTAGAAACGTACACTCAGTTTACAAATCTCCCAGCCCAGCTCCACCTTTCTTAGTTTCCTGTTTGAACTTCATATTCTCCTCCCAGCACTGATTCCCCAGCAAGGCTGTGTAAGATTCACCAGCCCAGCAAACAGAGAAGCAGCTGGCAGGGGTACAAAAGGTACACCTCCAAGAACACCTCCAAAAGCAACACTCTTAGTCTTGGACTGAGCACAGAAGAGAAACGAGCAGGTGCTGTGGTAACCTTTGGGAAGGGCTACATGAACACAACCAAATATACACAATTATTGTACAGTTCAGTATTGCTTTGGGCTACGTGACCAGCCAGTCCGTACTGATGAGAGGACAGCACAACACACCTGCAAACACATGGAGGGATGTATTTTCAAAATAAAGAGTATAGAGTTTACCACAGCTCCAGGACAGCAGTACAGCTCTGCATCAGCTAGCAGCCTTTACATGCTGCTTAATATAATTAGCATTATATGAAAAAAAAAAAAAGGGGGGGGGGGGCAAGTAAATGAGGAGTTGCCATAGCAACTGCTACCTCCTAGGAATACGAAAGATACAGGACCACCCTCACTGAGGGAATGTTTTATTTATTTTTTCATATTTTGAATGTTCAGCAAAGTTATGCTGCTGGACACTGCCGTGCCTGTTGGCGACCTGCACTTGGTAGCACTTGCATTTTGTTGGCTAGTTGTGCCTCAAGAGAGAACCCTAATTTCCAGTGCTGAGAAGCAAGACTAAAGGCAAACTCTCTGATCAGCATGGTAACATCTGCTCGTAATTCAAGTGCCTGCTGATGATGGTCAGCACTTCCCCTGCTAAATTACAACATGCTCCCAATTTATAAACCATCTAAATAACAATAGAAAGTAGAAAGACAGAGAAATTCATTTCAATCTTTGCAATGATAAACGTATAAGGACCCACGGGCTTTTCCATTTGTTTGTGGTTTTTTAAACATGCACTGCTTTTGCCCTAAATCAACTATTTCACTGATAGCTGAACTTTCATGCATTCAAAGTGTTTTGAAACATATGCCTAAAACCCACCGGTATTCATGGGACAAAAGCACATGTCAAAACAGTGCCATTCCTATGGCTAAACAAGTACATCATTAAAGCTTAAGCTTTGAGGAGTTGCAGCCTTACACTGTCAAATTGAGGCACATGAGCATGTAACATTGTTACTGTTGTACAGAGCCGAAAAAAATAGATTTGGGGCAAGGGGGACAATATTACCATTTCAAAATCATAATCAGTTTCCAGGGCACAGAAAGGCACACTACAAAGAGATAAATATATGCCTTACATACCAGCTTCATTAATGTCATAAAATACTGGAGATCATCTTCAGAGAACACAACATTTTATAGATACTCTATTTTTATGAATGGATACCACAAGAAAAAGGAAGTGAAGTTGAGGGTAAAATGCAAGATTTAATAGTAGGAGGAGTAGTAGAAGTAGTAATACTAAAATAAAATAAAATAAACCCCCCCAACCTAAATTCCATGTAGTTGCCTCTATAAACCTAGATTATGTTCATGAACTCAGAAAATGATTTAATTTCTCACCTTTGTTGACGCTAAGCTTTGTCACTCTGACATCAGCGGACTAGTCCCTTTCTTCTCCATTTTTGACTGTATTTTATCTCCTGTTCAGCTTATGCATTTCTGGTTTTATTCCTGCTGTAGCATTCTTTAGAGATGCACTGCCAATTCTGCTAATTCAGCCAGCAGAGGCAACAGGACGTTCATTCCCACTACCTAACATTTCCTTGAATAACAATCTAAATAATATTTCTCATCCACAGAGTAGTATTACATTAGCGCAGTACAAATACACTTGCATGTAATATGAAAGATAAACTTCTCCTAAAAAAAACCCACCAGTGTTACCAGCTGGAAGTACAAACAGGATGATAATGCTGAAACACAAAATAAAACAATAATTAAAAAAAAAAAACAACCCCAAACAGAAAAAACAAAAGCTCCTACTATCTTCTGCATTTCTTTATCAGAAGCAGACTGGATTTAAATCAATTTAAGTCTATGCTGAGTTTTTAAAAAAAGAAAAAAATTCAAGCTTACTCTGTCTTTTAGAAGCAGAGAAACAGAATTCAAATCATCCTAAAAAATTCTCATTTTAAAACTGTCATGTATTGAGCAGAGGTATCTGAACAGCTGACAGTGGCAGTGTAATATTCACTTGGTTGGGTTATGCCATATGAAAGAAAGAAATTCACCCTATTTTTCTACCTTGAAAAATGGAGATTTTTATCCCGCCCTGTGAGATGCCTACTCAATAATGTAACAGAATGAGACAGAAATTATATGAGTGTGGAAGGGCGCTAACAACACAGCCAAGCCGGCAATGGTTTTGCCACCAACTATGTTGTTCTTAAAGAAAGAGGGAGAGACAAGAAGCAGAAGTGTGAGGTAAAAGGGTGGGAGCGAGAAAGAGGTTTTCTGCGACGAGGATGCATTACAGGACAGTCATACAACACACTCTTCCCTCTAGGCAAAAGACAGTCAGTGAGTAGCAGTAACAGCTTTTACTGCGACAGCAGCTGTAGCAGTAGGAGCTGCAGCCTTAAAAAAAGACACATTCCTGTTTTCTCTTTTCCTAGTATTTCCTTTCCTAACTTTTCAGCTTGCTTTGCTGCCAAAGCTAAAATAACATTGCTCTGTGCATCACATCATTTTCGAGAGAACTGTTAACTGCTGCACTCTCTCCCGCCAGACGGGAGATGTGAGCCCGAATATGTCGCTAGTCCAACTCTCTGAAAATGTTTGAGCAAATGGTAAATTTGCCCCTTAAACACGGCTGAATTCCTATCTCAGTATTCAGTGCAGAGTGGAACAGCTCCAAGAAGAGGTGCTCAACCCACTGAGATGTGCCCAAATTTAACACACCCGGCAGGTATCACACCCAGACACCAGAGCCTCTTCTGCGAGTGTTTGGTTATTTTATCTAAGCAGAACAGTGGCAGCAGGAGAAGCTGCGAGCACTCTCTCCTCCTCCCAAATCCTCAGTGATGTGGGAATCGGGATGATCTGTCTCCCAGGATGTGAGATAGTTGAGCTCAAATCTTAAAGGAGGAGAAGGAAAGGCGTGTTGGCAACTTTCACATTTTGAACTCTGTGCTCATAGGTGAGGACAAAGAGAACGTTCAAGCACAACATCCCTCCACAGCTCTGCTCCTTGAGTTTAGCATTTCACCACTTCTCCCGCAAGTGTTTGAAATGAACTATCCTGTATCAGGTCAGATGGAAGGGTTTGTCCGACAAAATTTTTTTTGCTTTTCTTTTTGGGGGAAGAGGGAGTGGGTGGTGGCCGGGTTTGTTTGTTTTGGCTTTTTTTTTTTCCATTTCAAATGAAGAGAAAGAGAGATGGGGGGCAATTAAAAAAAAACCAAACCAACTTTAAAAGCATGTAAATCCAAACGGATGTATTTTTGCTTTGTTTGCCAACCTGGAAAATCAGTTATTCATGCAGCCAAATTTGTAGGCAGAAAGGGATCGTCAGCTGAATTTCCTAATGGGACACCACAAATGCCACATTGCCCCATAAACCCGTTAGCAAAGCCTGCTGCACCATTTACTGAACCCCAAACTAGACTCCATCAGAGATGACTTCTAGCCACGTCCAAGTCTGACATCTCTACAGATGGACACCAGAAACTCTGCCCTGACGGACTCACACCTCTGAAGCGCTGCCGTACAACACAAGCAGCCACAAAATGGCTCAGGAGGGTAACGAGGGCACATCCACTTCACCCTACCTTTATTTCAGCATGGGGCAGAGCTCCGAGCGACTGCGAGGCAAAACAACAACAGCAACAGCAAGACTTTTCAGTGCTTACACAGCCATGAGGTCTTTTTGATGTCAAGCACACACAGTGACTGATGATGGCAAAAGCGGGTGTGAGGAGAAGTTGTCAGGATTTGATCGTTTAAGTGAAAGACACTTCAAGGGAGAAGAAAATGTTCAAATTATAGAAAGGCCTATTTCACTCATGCAGTTTAAAATTGCAATAATCCATTTGATGCCAAAAAGAAGGAAGAGAAAAAAAAGACTCAAAGAACAATAAGAAAGAAGCTCTGGTTTGTAATTTTACTCTCTTCTCTACAAATTCTGTAGCCCTTTTTCTTCCTCTTCTATCATGAATCTTCCAGAGCTGTAAAAGCCCTCAAGCTACAGACAGGTTTCAGTCCAGTAAGACAGTCTGTGGCTTTTTACAGCTGAAGATCCATGATGAAGGACTGAAATATCCTCAAGTTTGCACACTTGAACAACACTAGAGATAAGAACAAACTTTAAAATCCTGGATAATCCTCACTTTACTAATAAGCAATTTTATCTAAATCCTCCTTTAAAAAAATCGTGCTTCCCTGAGTGACGCTAGGGGAAGCAAGTTACCACGTCCAATTTCCAGCTCTATTCAGCAAGTTTAACCTCAGCCCCTGCCAAGTCACAGGGGCTCTTTGGTTCTCATTTCAGCTGCCATGAGTTCCATCCTCATCCTTTCTCCCCACAATTTGAGGTTTAGCTCTCTCCAGGCTCCCTCCCACAGGGTGCTGGGTACCCGCTCCCACTGGCCACCCTAACGCTCGCTCCTGTCTCACAGTACCGGTCTGCTGTATTACAAAACACTTAGTCCCTCAACATTCGCAGGAGATAAAGAAGTGCAATTACGCTTTTATGGCTCTGAAGCTGCAGCAAAGGAAGGTGAAGAGATGGATTTACAAAGGCACTTATATTCTGGGGCCCTCAGCATTGACTAAACAACTTCCAGCTTTGGGTACCCAGAGCAGAACCCGCAATATTCAGCGAAACCTGAGTCTCCCTTGTAACTCATTCAGAGAAAGGCTTCCTTCTCACATGAGGTTTTGGGGTTAACACACTCACTCCAGGTAAGAACCCATCAGAATTCTTGGCAGAAGCAAAGTTTCATCTAAAATATGACAATTAAATAATCAAGCAAAGTTTCATCTAAAATATGACAATTAAATAATCAGCATGTTCCAAACCTTTTGTAGAATGCAGAACACTTCCCAAAGGACCCTCCAGCAAGTTATCACCCCACAACAGGACATTCACACATGAAAGAAAGGCACTTTTTTTTCCTTTATCTACACCCAAAGAAGTCTTCCAAGAGGCTTGCTCCACAATAAGATCCCCAGGAAACTACAGTGACTTGCACACATTCACACAAACCCTGTAACAGCCCATAATCAAACCCTGAGTCAAAGTGATGTGTTACTTCTAACAGTAGGAGCTAGGGTTGGTCTTGAAGTTGGAGCCTATGCCCAGAGTACTAATTCAAACAACATAACACACAAGTTATTAATCAAGAAATGAGCACAAGAACCTGCTAACTAGATATGTCTTATTGCTCCAAATTTGTACAGGTGGTCACAATGACAGTGCAGTCACACTTATACATCTAACTTATTAAATCTTAATAGCACCTCAGGGAACTACCCTTAGGAAAGCGGGAGAAAAAATGGGCACCGCACAGGTTGTCCTTCACAGGAAAGCAAACAGGGCCTTTTCTAAGGTGAGTCAGGAGAGATACGAAATTATTATATTGACTTTACTTCTGCTGTAGAGGTATGTATTGACTTGCAGTAGCCTTCATTGTGTAGCTGCAGTTGTAACATAGTTGTTCAAATGTTAGTTGGAGTACAATCACAGCTTGAAAACATTTTCATTGCAGAAGCTCTGCCTGGCTTCAGTTTTAATTTTGTGCCCTGTTTAGAAGATTAACTGTGAACTACAGTATTGTATTCCAGCTGGCTCTGCTCTGAAGAAGCCAATCCAACAGCAATGTAGGACTTCTCATCAAACCAGGATCTCCTAGCGGCATGCTGTACTTCCCAACGGCTTGCAGAGCCATGTTCCTAATTAGTGCAACCACGTCAAAGGAAGTGCGCACGCAGGTCGAGTCATTGCATGTGCAAATGTAGCTGGCAAGCGTACTGCACGAAGAACGGCACTGCAGCAAGAGTTATGCATGCAAACCTTTGCCTGGCTATCTTTGCTACCAGGTTTGGGCAACACCAAAACAGTAAGCTGTAATTGTAATACATAGGATGAAAGACAATAATTTGTACCGAAAACAAATTGAGTACAGTTAAAGAATCTCCTTGCTGCAATGTTGAGTTAAAAAAAGGCACGGAAAAGAGCAAATAATTCCTTTCCTCCTCAGGGAATATGGGAAATCAGATCTTCAGAAATGGGGAGTATAAACAGCAAGGTGAGATCTATTCCAAACAAATTCATCTATAGTGCAAATACATTAAACATTTTTTCCATTAAAACATATTTGTTTCTCAGCTTAGGAACCAACCAGAGAAAATTGCACATACATTTGAAATTCTGCATTAAAAATGTGTACAAACATTTCCAATAATCAAGATGACTGTGAAATGTTTGTGCCAAGTATTTCAATAGCTCTTCTTCATTTGAAGATGGTTCATATCCATCACATGGTATTGGTTCCAGGCCCAGTGTTTCAGCCTGAAGTACTCAAACATCATGAGTCAGCTCCCCTCAAAATAATTTCAGTGACTTAAAACAAGACACAATACATACATAACTCTTGGGTTCTTTTTAAACTGCCTTTTATCTTACATGTATCTATATCACTCATTTTCAGGCACTTTTTTCTAACACTAAGAAGTTAAGAAATTCACTACAAAAAGTAACACATTAAATGTGAAAAAGTCCCTTTTCTGACACTTATGTTGTTCCAGGAACTGGAGAGTTAAACCACCATTTATCACAAAGGAATCCTGAAGGTCAGCTTGCTGCTCCCTGACTGTGAAGGTGAGCTGAAACCTTCCTGAATCCCCTGAGTACACTCAACTTATTTGATTGCAGGGTGGTGAAATACAGCAGACAGTAGAGCTGTGTCACTCCAGGATGACACTGGCAGTGGTACTGCATCGGACACTCGCCTCCTTAAGTTACCAAGCTGTCAAGTAAATAATGCCAATGGTGGGGGGAACAGATCCCTGGCATGTGGCATGTCAGGGTGCAAACGTACCTGGGAAAGCTCCTGTTTCTGCTTAATCTGGGTTATGCCTTTGCATGACTTCTCTTTTTAAGATTCTAACTTGTTACTTTCGTTTATGGCATTTTCTCAGCAGCCATCGCCACCCCATCTTGTGTCCAGCCTTGCCAGGCTGCAGCAACTCCAGATTGCCAGAGACAGCCACTCTGCCTAAACATATCAAGCAGCAAAATTGTGAAATTTCAGCCTAAAAGAAGGTTTCACAAGCTGGGAAAAAAAAACCCCAAACCAACAACCCACACCCAAAACCCAACACAAAACCCCACCAACACTCCGAACGAAATGAAAAAGACAGTGCCAAGAGCTTAGCATGCATATGAAGTAAGTGGCTGCAGAGTTCTGCAGGGATTTTATTTATTTTTAAAGTCAAATGCTCCCTATCTCCTTGATGGGCAGAACCTGTGGCTCCATCCTTCCAAATATCAGCATAAACAACATGAAAAGCTACCCAGATTTTTTTCTTAATCTGAGCCTTAAGACAGCCTCATGTCAGTTTGGTTAGTTTAAAGACAGAGAAGCCCAGGATCAAAATATTCTAGCAAAGCAACCATTCTGCAGCCTGTTGGACAGAAATGTTTAAGAGGGAAAAAAAAAAAAAAAAGAAAAAGAAAAAGCAAAAAGAAAGGAAAAAAAATCCCACCCTTATACTCTCCAGTGTTCTTAGAGGAGCACTGCATAGAATTGTCACAAGAAGTTAATATGACAGTATAAAAGCCAATACTCACCCTGGGATTATACAATAAATAGACTCCATTAAACTACTCTGTAAACTCTCCTGTGAGAAATTTCTCTTTGATCCAGAACTTAATAGGAATTATTTAATCATAATGAGATGGTAATAAAACAGCATCACCTGAATAAGCTATTTTATTACCTGTTTTATAATTAGCTCTTCTTCATTATAATTCTTTCAGATATTTCAAGCTCATAATGTAAAGGGCACATATAGAAGTATTTGGAGCACACAAGTATTTGTGCTAAGGAATCCTTTATACAGCATCCACTATATTTTGTTATTAATAAAGTTTATGACTGCCCTCAAGGGGGACACCCTAAAGCAATCTCGTCACACAGATGACACAGAAAGGACGGTGTCCTCTCCATTTAGGCCATGTAGCAGAGAGCAGGAAGGGTGAGCTACCTTTCTTTTTACCTGAATTTTGGCTTTTACTAGAAGGGGCAGGCTCCATCTCCTCTCTCTCTCTCTCTCTCTCCTCTAGTCCCTCATTTCTTCCTCAACTGTCAGTGGGCACAAGGGACTCAGTTCAAACCTAACATGGTCTGGTTTTGCGTTTTGCTGGTTTTCAATACCACAGCTACACAACACTCGTGTTGGCACCAAAAAAGTGACAGCAAAATCCAAGAAAAGCAAGATCTGTCTGTCCTGTCTGGTGTTTACAACTGAATCCATGGTTTAACTCATCTCTACTGACCATGTTCACACGTGGGTTTTTTTTCCAAAGACTAAGAAAATGCAGTTGCAACTTCTATAAGAAACAGTACATCCTCTGCCTTCTCCAACCTTGTGCCAAATGTCAAGTTCCTGCACCAAAGTGGTGTTATGCAAAACCTTAAAAACTGCAAATACTTGACGCAAACTTGGAAAAACGGGATGGCTTTTCACCAAAGCACATTGTTGAGTATGACTGGACAACTGTTACTGAAGCTTTCCAAAAACTACCTGGCAGACACAGGCACACGCCATGCAAAATACTCAAGTGAGTGATTTATTTTCACTTGCCAAAGTTACAGGCAACTGAAAAAAAAGTCTTACAACGGCAAGTGCCAAGAATCTTTAACTGAAAATAAGGGCATAGCATGTGCATACACTGAGCTATTTAAAAAGTAATGCGACATAATTAGATTCTACATTTCTGGAAAGGGTTTTTGATCACACAGATGTATAACCAGAAGCCCTTACAGAGGATCCTACAATTTTTAATGTTCGTACACCCTGTACAGCTGCACATCTCTTAAACAAGGCTGTAAAAAGCAGTGTTCCACTCTTATTTTCCTCTACTCTAAAACCTTATTTAAACATACGAAATCTTGCCACTCCTATGAATTTGCTCTCTCCGGCCACACATCCCTCCTAGTATTTTCACACAGATGCCACAGAAGTTAAGGGTAACGGAATAATTTTGTAACACTTTGGTATTGCTAATAATTTCCTTTAGTGTTATATTAAGTCCATCAGACTCTGGTGTTTTAGGGCTCTCTTTGAGACCTCAAGAAAGTATTAACAGATAACATGACAAGCCTTTAAATGCTGTGGAGCTCGTAACAAAAAATTCATGCCAGAAACCAAAGCCCTGGCTGTATACACACGAAGTGTTAGGCAAGTTTCACTTTAGTAAGAATGTAATTGGATTAAAACACATCATTTGATAATTTTGCAGTTAGTCACCGAAATAAGCATGCAAGAAATTTCAATTTTGCAGAAAACTAGTCATCTTAGCGCAGTGGTACAATTTGGTAGAAAATTATTTTTAGGAAATTTTGAAAGACTGCACTATTTAAAACCATATCAAAGATGCAACAGAAAAAAAAAATGTTGTACAAAATTCTATCAATACCTCAATTTGTGAATTATCCAGCCTTTGATATTCAACTCTACTAGAGTGATTATGGGCTAGGGCCAAGAAGGGGCATGTGTGATAAATATCTCTCTTTTATGCCTACGTAAAATGCTCTTATAACATGAATAAAAAAAAAAAGTAGATAAACAATCTGTGATGACAAATTAGCATTTAAAATTTCTAGGCTATCTAACCTCCTCTGCACGTACTCTGAACAAACACTAATAAAGTGTTCAGCACTACAATGTAGTTGTTTTGGTAGCTAAATAGTAATGGAGCAGATGCTTAATATCAGCCTTTAAGCCTCAAAACGTACAAATACAATTAATTGCCAGCCCAATTTTGGAGGCTGGGTTGTTAGAAAAAGAAGTGTCTTTGAAATTCTAACTGTAGGCAGAGTTTTTGGGGGGGGCTGAGCGCTGTGTTATTTTTAACATAATTAAAACATTCTTTTTAGTGCAAGTATCGCCTTCACTGGTGTTCCTCCCACCCCCATCCACGGGTATTGAATTCTACTTATTTATATTCGTGTTGTTACATGGAGAAAGTCAAAGTCTGAGCAACCAGGATAGTCTTTTTTAAATGGACAATTGCACTATTCAGCTCTTAACAATGTAAGCAATTTGAGGTTATCAGTCTGTTTGCATGTGTTTTCACTGTGCTCAGCACAATGAAACCTTGATCTTAATTACTGGCTATCATCATAAAAATACCACTATTACTACTACCAGCACTGAGTCAGAAGCATTGTTTTAAACATGATTGCTAGAAGGTGAACCTCTCCGGTCTTGCTTCCCCGATCAAGCTGACTGAAGTAATGCTGAAAATAAAACAGCCTTTTAAAATAAAATCAGTTTTCATAGTCTAAAGTGCTGCTGGAAATAGGACAATATAAGCTATTCATTCCCGACACTGTTTCTGCGAGTACAATCTATGGTTTATAATTAACAGATATACAATACTTTTCCCCTGCTACTCCTTTTTTAAGCTCTCCTACATTTATGACTGTGCTAATTCCCAGTGGAAGTGCCTACACTGCAATGCTGCTGAAACTCCCCTTGTAGCAGCGTCCTGCTAATACAAGGCATTGATCCAGCAGCAATTACTAGCAGGGTAGTAGAAAAGTTACACTAATTCCCTGACTTTATTTTTTTCCCTATGCTGCAGGGTATCTGTTTCTCAGGCTGGGAAATGTGTGCAGCACCCGCTGCTAACATTGACGTGCTCCCCATAAACGAGGGCAAGCCCAGCCGGGCAGGGAGGGCACTGCGGCGAGCAGGAGGATCCGGGGCTCTGCTCCCAGCTCGGCCCGATTTTCCTCCCTGTGACCCCAGTCTTGGGGAAGAGGCCAGGTCTGCACCTAATCCGAGCCAGGGGGGCATTTCAGACAGGTCAGTGGCCTTTGCTAACTAAGGGCACTACCGATGCCCTTGGATCCTTACCCATTTTTTCCCCTCATGAAGCCCATCGAAGAGGCGATGCCACCCTAAGCCCCAGCAGGTGAAGGAGGGCTGAAGGAAGATCACCGCATCCACACCCCTTTAGGAGTCTGCACGTTACAGAAACAGAATCAACCTGACCCTGCAGAAGGGGACTCTCTCTCCCCTACCACACCACTTGGCATGTGGCCCAAGAAAAAAAATCAACATATTTTTAGGGAGATCTGTTCCACTTCACTGCCCAGTCACACCTCTCAAGAGAGGAAAAGAAAAGAAAAGGAAAAAAAAAAAACCAAACAAACAGAAAGGGTTGAATTACGCTGTCTCATACATCACTCTGAACTCTATCAATTTCTTCTATTTCTTCTGTAAAATGAAGAGCAAAGTACACACCTTAATTTTGCTGACACTACCCCTGCTCAGTAAATAAGCATTCCGCATCAATATTTACTTCCCTCTGCACAAGGCAATAAACCATTGTTGGAATTCAAATCTTCCTCACTCCCTTTCAGAAGTCTCGCTTACCCTGAAAAAAATCAATCAGCTGTAGCAGTCACTCCTGAATGGTTTATAATAGCTCAGCTCAGGCACTGGGCAAACTTGAAGATTATCATCCAAAAGCTAGTTCCCTATGAATGCAGCCCAGTACTACAAATTCTTCTTAAATTTATCACCAGCTATTTTGAACAGGCATACGCTCCTGTTCAGTGTATTTAGCAAGGCTCAGGGAAACCCCCAGACACAACAGGTTCAGCCAAAGGCACCTCTATACAAACCGCGTGGGGCTCACATGGCCACGGTCCATGGGGAACAGCCAGAGCATTCTTCCAGCTGGTGGCTCTTCAAAAGTCATCTCAAAACACGCTCAAAGCGATGTCAACGTTTTGAGAGACTCAACACAGAGCAGGTTAAGGGTTACCTCTTTTGTTACCTAGACAGAAAAGGAGTGCTGAAGGAGATTATAGGAGCAGCAGTCACCCAGACAGTCAATTAAAGCAGCTACTGCAGATAGTGGCAAGGAAAACGGTGGAAGATGCAGAAAGCTCCAGGCTTTCAGTGTTTTGGGTTTTTTGTTTGGTTTTTCTCCCCCTCAAATACAATCTCCAAGTGAAGCTTTGTCCCTGACAGAGGGAGGAGGGAGAGCGATTCAATTAATAAAAATAGATTACCTTTTACCAAGTTAAATAAAAGCTAATAAAAATGAAATACCAATGCACGTGGCAGATTTATGCTAACCACTTCATTGCAAGATAGAGACACCTGGGTATGATATTAAAAAAGACTGCATTAAACGTTAACGACTGCAACAGTAGGTGACAGAGCAGCACTTTCCCTTACATCTTTTGACTATAAAGTATATACTCTCATTCTACCCGAATCAACTTTTCAACCAGCCCTTCTTGAGAAAATTAAATACTATTTCCAGCACTTCTCCATGTCCTTGCACGTATCTGCGGGGAACGGGAAGAGGGCTGACACCAAAACCAGTTTCCAAACACAGGAACTTTTATTCAGGAGTACTTCTGACTGGATTCCAGAGCTACAGTTTCTAAATAATGTCAAGACTTTGTTTTTGCAAAGTACCATGCTGCTGCAGCTGAAGTTGTGCTGTAATAATATGTATATAATGAAAATACAAAGCCATGTGAGGAGCCTTTTGTTTAGACACTATGAACAGTTTGACATCTTTCATCATAGCCAGCACAATGCCAGAATTCTTTTATTAGAAAAAGTCACAGAGATGTAGAAAACAGTAAGATCCGTATTATGTAAATGCTAACTGGGGACAAACAGCTTAACATCTAACAACAACAGCAGGCACTATAAATTTAGCTGGTTGGGGTGAAGGGTGTTTTGCTTATTATTTCTGCAAAGTCATTATTACTGCAACCTTATTTACACACACACACACACACACACAACATACACAGCTGAATGCATCGTATTCTTGTTAGTGCTATGCAGAAAACACTTTTCCCCCTATTCCCTGGAAATGAGATTTTCCACTCTGTACCACAACATAAGCACAGTCTTCAAGGATAAGACGGAGACAACCAACCAAAGCCTGCAGGTCTGGGACTCCGGAAAAACCTATGGAGTGCAGACAACCAACTCCTGCGCATGGAAGCTGCTGGATTTTTAGCAACCTCTACTCTTAGAGTCACTCTCAAATGCACTGTGATACCAACTCCTACAGTGTGTGCCTGCACAGGCGCCCACTGACTTCCCTGAGTGTTTACTACGAGAGTGGGGCCTTAGCATCAATGAAAGAACCATTTCCCACCCCCATCTTGATTTTTCGAAATGTCTGAAATTCAATTAGTTATGCTTTCTCTCTTCTTCTACAGCCTATGCAGTTGATTTCCACTGTGACAAATGCAGCTTGCCTTCGAATTTCAGCAGTAAAAGTTGACTGCCCAAATGCGTGCAGAAAGCAAAAAGTGAAGTGATGCAATCATGACCAAGGTGAATTCATTTAAATTTTAAATGAACACTTGTAAAGCAGTTTCTTAACACTATTCACCTTGGCTTTCCTCCCTCCAGAAAGAAGCACCATTTTAAACAATCAGAAAATCCTCAATTTCATGTTTCTAGTTACGTATCCAACATATTCTATTTTATATCATCACATCATGGAGAATGTTGAAGATTAAGTGTCTATTTACCTCTAAGCACAGTAGTAGACTCTTCTATTCCAAGGTAAGCTGTCCGAGATGACAAGCTGAGGACGCGCAGCCCTTTGGCACATCGGGTACTTTGACATGCAAATGTTCAAATGACTTCATGAACAGTACATGGAAAATTATCACCATTGCTACATACGAGCATAGAATTACACAAAAAAAGTGACTTTTTTGTAACAAGAAAACTATACATATAGAACAGACAACAAGCAAGCAGAAAACAAGGTCTGTACGCAAGCGTCACAAAAAAATCACAGCAACAGCTGCGTTCTCCATACAAGCCCTCCCCTCACATCACGCTCCAGTGATACAAACCCCATCTTCTCAGACAGGAGGATTTTTTCCACCTGCAATTCTTACAGAATTCTTATATATATAATACAATATTCTTCAGATCACCATGATCTACTCCCATGTTGGGTTACAAAGCACATGAGCTTCCATTCCAGCACACTTCACATTTCCTAAGTGCAAGCATAATCTTCAGACTTTGAAATAGCATATATCCATTCATAACTGCTTATTAGGAAAAAAAGAAAGAAAAAGAGAAGCCCACTACTTGGTTTCCTTTCCAAGGGAAAAAAAAGCCAAATGCAATTATAGTCCATTTATTTGTAATTGCAAATAATGGTGGGTTTGTTTTTTTTTTTTTAATTGGTAGCAGAAATACAAAAATCAGCAACATGTAGCTGTCAGGTAGTCTTCCTTGGCTCTGAAGCAGCTGAATCATTGTAGATGTGTCCATGAAACTTAAGTGTCAGTGACATCTCTACCTAAAGCATACAGCTCAATTACATCTGCATCACAAATATCTAAAGCTCAAGAAGAAAATACTACCAACAATTGGCATTTGCAGACAAACGGGCTAGGAAGGCAGAAATTACAGCTATCGCTATTCATTGATACATGGTACATTTGTTTAGGTTTGGGGGTTTCTGGCTGACAGAAAAAACGCAACTTGAGTTAACTGATCAGGACTTCAATTTCAAAAAACACCTTGGAGCTGAGAAAGAACTAGGATATACACGTAGTACTTAGTGCATATTGAGATAACGATGTTCTATTGTTATGAATCATCATGTAGTTACCACTGCTTCCAATGCTTTGCTTTGTTATTGCAATATAGAGTCTGATGGCAAGACTTTGCCTTAAGTTTTATCTGCAAAACCACACTGACTTGAGGAGAAGTCTTTTATCCATGAGAGGTTTTTTGTGAAATGATGTGTGTGGGTAGAGTGGAGGCAGTAAGAGAGGAGCAAACAGAGGAAAAGACTGGTAGCATAAAAAAGAAATCATTGTCATCTCACTGCACCGTTCTTTTACACCATCACTGCACGTCAAACCTCACTACACAGCATTCGCGTATGACCACTACTGCAACCCATCGAGTGAATCAGAGGCCAAAATTTTGCTTCTGACGTATAGAATCATTAACTTTATACAAGCAAAGGGATTTATAAAGTAAGGGGTGACATACGCCACCCCTTTAGCCAGTGACATAATAAATGGTTTAGTGCAATTAGGAAGAAACTATGCAAAAGAGTACAGCTGCATCCTGAGCACACGGAGAACAACATCTGTATTTCGGGAGATGTGCCTCTAGCCCAGAACAGCTCAGGCACCTGCCGGCGCCTCTGCCTGCCCCTACAAATGCACTGATGTGTCCACGCAGACAGGGTAATGCACTTTAGGGGTTTGATACAGAATTCAGCACCTGCTGCTTTAAAAAACTCTGCCACGGTTTTCATACGGGCCAAAACATCAGTAACTTCGGGGTGAAAATCTGCACAGCGCAAATCCTCCTGAACCACTCCTCTCAGGGACGTGCGCTGTTGGGCCAGCGAACGCTCACTGCTCTCCTGCCACGCTCACACGAGAAAGGTAACGCATACGGTGCATTTTTAAGAATCACCAACAAACAGATTTTTGTCCTACAGTATTCTCCCCCTTCATGATAAATTCACACTTGTAATCAACACAGCACTGTCAGGACACCAACCAAACAAGCCTCGCGGCGGCTGCAGGGGTAAGCAGCTTTCCTGCCCGCCCAGGTTAAAGCAGGGGCACACAGAAGTCATGTAGTTTGGGGCCAAACTGGGAGCAAAGCCAAGAACACAGGTCCCAGAGCTGCCCTGACCTTCCAAAATTGTCCTGCGGCTTATGCAAGCAACTACAAACAAGCACTTCTAGGCCACACTTACAGGCTTCGCGATGTATTTCTCCATCTACCCTTTTATCTGAGGCTTAGTATTAGAAAGGCTCTTTTGAAAATTACTTTTGTCTATTTAATTAATCTTCTGCCCATATAAAAATCTTAAAATGATTATGAACACATTCAATTTTACTTCCATTGATTTATCTCCATCTGATGGCCTATTTTATCTTTTATAAGGCTCACAATAGCAGAACTGGGTCATAATGTGAGTAATACAGTAGTAATGTACATTTTAGTGAACCCTGTTATTAAACCTCTCATTCCTCTCTGCTCTGTTCAGAATGAAGCCTATTACAGCAATTGGACTTGCACTGCTTGGATAAAGCTCGGTCAATTGAACTGACTCAACCTAATTTTTACAGTCTTAATCCTGACATTCAATGCACCAAAACCAATCCCACCAAGGGAGTCCTCATACAGTGCTTTTGCACAGAGGTAGACACTACCACGGTGGCCATAGTAGCGAGATGGGGAGGTTTTAGAAGAGACATGGAGAAAATGAGAGGGAAAAATGTCACCTGCAGTCACACTGGGGAATGGTCAGAATTCACTTACTCTGAAATACTTGCAGAGCAGAGCCTGCAGTGATGCAGAAGCACTAAAGTTGGACTTTGTTTTCAGCCAAAAGTCCAAGGAACTGATTCAACTGCTAACAGTCTTCGCCACCAGTGCCAAGCGCCCTTGCAAAGCTCTGCAGCATGAAAACAGCTTAGGATCATCTGACTTTGGACCGGAGATGAAGCCCAGGAAAGTCAGTGCCTGTGAAGGGCGTTACTTGGTTTGCTGTTAAGTTTCCAAAGTCCCAGAAGGCATGTGCTGCAGCCTGAAATCAAGATAAAACGAGCTGTATCTACTTTGCTGCAGGCTGCTTATCAGCAGCATAGAAACATCCCAGAGACTCATTATATACAATATACATGAGATGTGGAATAGTTCCTTCCAATTTATTGTAGTATCAATGTCCTTAGGTGATAGATTCTGTCTTTGCGAACGCTATTAAGAACATCAGCACACGACTCTTCTGAAGACTTTTTTCCAGGTGAGATCCACCTCAATTAACCCAGTGAGTACAGGGGAGATGAAGTATATAGGCTGCTATTCAGAAGTTGCTTGAATTTCATTTCAAATGAAAATTCATCACCGTGGGTGAATTCACCCACTTTAGAGGGCTAATAAGAAAGCATTCACAGCACTTTGGCATCCGTGCACAGTAAGACCTCCAAGTGAAGTTGAAGTTTTGCATCTGGCTTGATGCTTCACTGGGAGACCGCCATTCTTCAGCATCTTCCAGTGTGTATTTTTTGTACTTCTAGAATATTTATGAATGCATTCATCAGTTAATAAGAATTTAAAGGGCAACATTCGAAAGTTAACTCTAGAATTAATATACTCTGCTAGTTTACATGAATTAAATGTTCAGGTGCTGCTGCTGTACCAGTGCATTTGGTATTTAACTCTATGCAATGATGATAATGGATAATCATGGCATTTAAAACGGGATTCCTTTCTTCTTCAGGCCTTCTAGTTACAGCTCACTTTCCGAGAGGGAAATAGAGTATTTTTACAGTAACCAGCATTCCGTCTCTTCTTGCTTTACAGACCAGAAACCCAAGGAAGTCTTGTTAAACATAAATATTGAGAAATACAGTTTTCTCAGCACACAGCCACCATAGACTCCAGCACGACCTTGGCCGGACAAGGCAGCACATATGAAAGACCCGTGTGGGGTTTTGTATGTATGAGCTTCCCCACCTCTCCTCCTCCTTTCCTGAAAACACCACCAAAACAGGTTTTAATCAATCCTTCTCCATCCCCACAACTTCTTGCCCTCCGTCCTGTGGTTGCACCTCCAGACCACCCCCCAACACCCCTAACAGCACGCAGGGACCTGCACAGCCTCTTCCCCGAATCCAAGAACAATGTCTTTCTGCCACTACTTCTCAGGTCTACTCTATCACAGACAGAAAGGGAAAAGTACTTATCCCTACTTGATTAAAATTAATGTTACCTCTGAACACCACACAGAGGTATTATTACTTAACCTAGTCTTCAAGGAAAGAGAAAATCCCATCAGCTTTATTTTGTCAATCTTTGCAAAAGTCTGTAATTCTTATTAATACCTTCTGCCCGTGGTACTTCTGGAAACTGTTAAAACTGGAACAGGTCCCCAAGTAGCATGGAATAGCCACAGTCACAGAAGATATTCTGAGAACATGGAAATACTGCATGTCCTCATTTTATCTCTAATTTATGAAATAGCTTCAAGAGCCCCTCTCCAGAACTCAGTGAAGTGAACAGGGGAAAAAACTTCCATTCACTACGCAGAGATGTGTCTTAAGACACCAGAGAGACTGCAGTGAGAGGGTTTTTTGACGTTTTTCTTATTTAAAATATAATTTTTATATATACACTACTAAATATACATTACTCTATATATGTGTATACTAGTTTACAATATGTATATACTAGTATATTTTTATATACATAGTAGGTATGCAAAAAGAATTCCAGCCCAGAACTTTAGCAATCTCCTTCATCTGTATTAACCCATTTACAAGATAAAAACGTATAGCTTTTCTGCGGCAAAACAAAAAGATAACCATTCTCACCGCAGCAATCGCCAATTAACAAAATTACCTTTTCGTAATGGCTGGCTGCCTCGTTTACCTCTCACATTCTTAGTAGTGTTGCACTGTCAGACATGTAAGAAAAATGAATGCTACAGGTGTTCCTTAAAAACTAGTAATAATACATCACACAGAATGCGGAAGTCCATGAAATAACGATGCCACAAGGGTTTGCAGTAGAGTATGAATCGCATATGATCAATTGTAATCTACTACAGGTGTGACTGTCTCACTTATTTAATGAAAGCAAGATAGGATTGAGAAAGCAAGTATGTTTTCCATTAGGATGGGAAAGAGAAACTGGCATTTTATGCTGGGCTGTGTTGTGAGGTAGAGACACAACTCTTCACCAGCTGGAAACCTCACAAAACCCTACCAATACTGTCATTCTGACAGCAAACATCGTAGCCTTTTTCACAGACATAAGAAAGAAAAGACAATGATTATATTTAATTTTCATACAAACTAATGTGTACTGAATATCTGCTGTCATCGTTAACTCACATCAGGTTACAAGAGTGCTTTTTTTGTGCAATATAAATCATTAAACGAAATGCTCTTATGATCCAAAGCTTTACTTCATGTCTCATGCATGTGGTACCTTTCAGATGTGTTACAACTAGCATTAAATCTTTCTTTTATAAAATCCTATTTCTCAGATGTTTTTAACCGTAGCACGAGCTGGCTGGCCAGGATGTATTTTTCCAACTGCCTGCTCCAGGTTGAAAGCTCCAGCTGAAACAGGTCAGCTGGTTTCAAAATCAGGGTGAATAAAATGTTTGTATGCATCAAAGCAATCCGGCAAACTTTTATTTGGAAAGACGTAGTATCTGCATAGTTTTGAGTAACAACTAAGAATTTAACAGAGTGGGCTTTGAACGCAAGATATGCCCTTTGTCTAGTCCTGTGAAAACTGGAATCTCAGTTCCCACACAATCAGCAAAACGCTTATCTGTATTTAACTGTTCAATATTTCACACATAACAGGTCAGGGTTCCAGGGGAAAACGCAGGTGACTGACATGGAAGATGGAATGGGTCAGTGCAAGGCAAAAAGTCAGGCAAAGAAAGGCTAAAGGGGTGTCAGAGGTGGGGAGGACAAGACTGTGATGAGGGGCAGAGGCCAGAGAAGGCAAAGGATGTTCACAGGTATGGGGGGGAGAGGTGGAAAGGATGAAACGGCAGGGAGTTGGTGGTTAAAGATTGCAGACTCCAGTCAAATGGTCTCCAGGACATACCTAATTAATAAGCCTCTGCCAACGGAGTCCTTCCTCACCTTCATCAGTGCCTGCCTGTGTGGAGGAATGCAATCTTTCCACTGCTGTCTGTGATTTCATTATCTTGAGTGCAGGGGCTAAATATTCACAGCTGCAAATGGACTCAGTGGGAGCTGCAATTTGGTTGTGTAAAGTGCTGTACGTTGCTAAGTAGGCTGAAAAAAACAGGTCCAAGTCATCTCAGATTGGACACCTGAAATTAATGGGTAGTTTTGACCTTAGTCTCTTGTTGGTCAATTCAATCCTACGGCGTGGGGAAAAACTGGAACTCCCTTACCTCACAAGGAGTTTTAATTCAAGAAAAGAAACTCCCAAGCGCTTATGAACCAGTCAAATACTAAAATGATGAGCGCTACAGAGGAGCCCAAAAGGAAATTAATAATTCTGTCTTCAGAACACGGTTTGAATTACGAGCAGAAATAAGGCATAGGGGACACATTGATTAATGAAAGGAAAACAAAATACTGAATAGCCTCTCATTAACTGAGCATCTCACTTTCTGTGCACTGAATGAGGCCAGGGTCCTGTGCAAAAATAGCATGAGACCATATAAAGGCTTTATTGTAATGCAGATGCACACAAGATGCAAATAAAGGTTGCACAGACAATCTTAATTCGAGGATTTCTTAAGGTTTGTGTGCTCTGTTTAGCAGCCTTTCTAATATCCTTTAATGCAGGTATTTTTGTGTGTAACAATTTCCTGAGAAATGTATTCTGTGAATGCTGAAAGGGCTGAATATTTCCACCAGATACATCAATTGCCTAATCTCATGAATACCGGTGTGACTGAAAAGTGCATTTGACACATGATTTATCCAGATGCAATGCTTTAAATATCCAAGTACACTCCTAGTGCTTTCTGTTCAGCTAATTCAAATAACTCTACCTATATAAAAGCTCCTTTGAATTGACACAAGCATAAGGGCAATATTTTTACACGATACGGAAAACAACAGCGTCTATTCAATTAGGGAGAGATGCATGTTTAAAGCGCATTTTGCAAAATGTGACAGCATAGTGTTATATGTGCCATTAAAGATACTCAGCATCAATGACTTTTGAACTTGGTAATTTTCCTCTTAGTATGGTCATAGTATTATACTTTTAAAATGGAAATACATTTCAAAGAAATAGCCCAGAGGTTATGGAATATATCACTAAGCTAATCACAGTAAAGTAATATCGTAGGCAATATTAAAACCCCAGTGATAATTGCCCCAGGTATTTAAAGTAAGAGCAGCAGCATTTTCTGCACTGCAATCAGAGCAAGACAGCCAGTGCTATATCTGAAAGAGAAATGAGACTATGCATTTTTCCCCCTGATTTAAGGGCTTTACACTGAAATACGCTGACCTCTCTTCATCTAACTCGGTATAATAACTGCATATACACGTACCCTTTACTTTCCAACTGCTTTCACTTGCTTAATGGTATTTCCCATAGCACGTGCTTTTTAAAAGAGCAAAACCAGGAGAACGGGCATCAGGCAGGATAAAGACCAAGGCAAGGCGGTGCCTGCAAAGTCTTTGAGGACAAAAGTACTGCGTTTACTCACGCAACAGCAGCCTGTCCACCTCAACCCCTACACCCCAAACTGATACGCATCAACACGCACCGGGCCCACCTAGACATAATTTTTCTTTTTGTCACGGTGACGGGCCAGATGAATTTCATTGCACTTGTTGTCTCCTCTGAGGTTCAGCCAGGACTGAAGAGTGTTTAGTTGTGGCTGATTTATACTACACTTAAACCAGAAATGTGGTTACAAGACCTCCTGTATCACACCGGCTTGCTGTCTGCCCTCACGGTCCACGTGCAATGCTTGAACAGGGCATCTCGGGAACTACAAAAATGGGCCACTTGAGTCTGATCTGAAGAGACTCAGTTCTATTTCTGGGGGCTGTAGCGCCTCATATGTGGATCAGTCGAGAAACGCGTAGCGTTCACACAACAGGGGGTTACAGAATCGATGCAGTCAAATCACACTGAGCCAAGCCCTGGTAGTGCCTCCAATCCTGGGCACCATTACCAGCGGGAGGGCCTGAACCAAAAAAAAAAGCGGGAGCAAGGCTTGTTACACATTTGTAACATTCCCAAATGTCCAAGGAAGGAGCAATCACTGCTTTGAACAGTTCTGCAAGCACACTCAGAAAACTGCAGAGATCCTGAAGTGCTCCTCAACAGTTTACAAAATCAGAGAAACGGGGAGTAGTGCAGGATGTGTGTCCCAGATAAACAGCAAGGAAAGGTTTCAGAGACTATATGTGCCTGGCGAGCACACGGTGCTCCTCTGGACTAATACACAGGCCAAAAGTTGGGAAAATTCCTAGCCCAAGGTACCACCCAGGGTGCTAAAACCAGAGATGTCCATCCTTCTAGAGGTGAAGGGTCTTCCCAAGCTCCCTCTTGCCTGACAGTGTCACTTACCAATAACATCTGCCCCAAAACTATCTGACACTTTCTAAAAGCAGCAGCTGAAACCAAAAAAGGAGATTGGGTGGAATTTCTTTGTTATGGTCAAAAGTGTAAGCCACTTTCATTTGGCTTCTGCGAGGAATTAAAAATAAAGCAAATCTACTTACAAAACAACTGTAAAGTGCTAATGTAATGCTGTATTATCTGAAAGATGGTTATTATAATCAAGACAGCTCTGCTTTACTCTGCAATCTCCTAATGAGACACGGTAGCAAATGCTATTCCAGATTTTGTGGGGGGAAAAAATAACCTTTCATTACTTTTTACTACTTTATGTATAAACCAGATTACACAGAAACCTGACACAAACACCAGCTTTATCAGTTCTGCTTCTTAAAAGTCAAACGGGTACCTTTTGCAAAGGGGAGATGTTAAAAACATTTTAATATGATGTCATTACCAGTATTTTTCTTGTTGAGATTGAAAACTGTCTTGACTTACTGCTTCAAGAGCGATCGACAAAACTATTCTGTGTTTAAGCAGTTGGAAGCATTTGTCTCCTTAAACAAGACATTATAATCATTCCTTTTGTAGCCTACTAAAATAAGATTCCAGAAAAACTCCCCTCTAAATAAGGATAAACAACATGGTGGCTTGATCACAGCATACTGCCAGAACAATCACACTTATAATCTTAACACTGACAGCATATTTAGCAATCTCGGTTGCAATTACTTTGGTCTCATTTCACAATATCCTCAGGATGATGATTCTGAGGATGTTAGAGAGGAATCAGGAACTGCTTCCAGAGATACGACCGCGACTTGGCAGCGCAGACTAAGGAACAAGAAAAGTCAACAGAAGCAATTTTAGAAGAATAATATTTTTGAACAAAATCTACATTTTTTTTTTAAATGCTTATTTGTGAGCATTTCTTTCTCAATATCTACCTGGAAGAACATAAGGCAGAAGTTGGAGGGTTTTCTGCAGAATTTGTGAAATGAAGCCACAAGGCTACATTAGAAGCAGTAATACCGACCAATCATCCTAATGTTTAGTTCTTATTTTTATGACATATATATTTGCCACTAGTAAAAACTGCAGCGTCCGAGGTTCCCGTGTCTAATTTCTGCCCTTTCCAATAAAAGCTCTTTCCAGTCTGGTAACCTGATTGAAAGTTTGGAGCGTGATTTGTTAAATCAGATCAGTGTAATAGCTCTAACTTCAGTAATAGTCATTTCTAAGATCAATGAAAGCAGATACATGTTTTAAAAAAATCTAAAAAGTGAAAATAGCCTGGCATCATATTTTTCTTAAGGAAAATATTAAAATATAAGCAATGAAGTCTGAGGAACGTAATCAAAAAGAAACACCTTCTTTTACATTAGAAATGCTCTGAACTGCTGTCTGTGTTGTTTCATCATTTTTTCCATTAAATCAGACACTTCTTCTAAATCAAGCCCTTGGGGAGTAAGAGACAAAAGTGATGAGAATGCAATGTGTGAATATAAAAGTGGAGCATGTGTTTTATAACTAACTCTGTTCAGAGATCAAGGGAAGTGTCACTGTTTATAGCCATCAGTAAAGAATCAATGTAATTATATTTGTAGTATCAATTCAGGTCATTATTCTAATACATACACCGTAAAGCCACAATTACAATTTACATCTGCATTGAACAAGTGCATTTACGTCTCAACCTTACGTAAAAAACAAACCCAAAACCTCTTCTTTTCCTTTCACCCCCTACACACCCTCATTATTTCAATCTTGAAGCAAGATGTAGTTCAGCCACTCAAATTAAGTCAGAAAATAACACAGTGCAACTGGATTTACTCTACAACCTCGGAGACCTGGGTTCAGGAGTGAAACCAGAGCACAAGGTCTTTAAGCCTTTGGGACCTGGATGCAGTAAAACCCTCCACCTCATGGGAAAGAGAAGAATTCCCAGATTTGGAGCAATTCCTGCTTAAAAAAAAAAAAGTAAGAGCCCTGCACCATGATAATTTTTGCCCATAGTAACCCAGCTAGTGCTGTCTCACTGCTTTTGGGGAGGGTTGAATTTCAGGGGAAGCAAGACATGCTCTTCTGGTGCACTGTTCAAAAACCAACCGCTGCTGTTACTAACACCAAAATAAAGTGCTTTGCAAACCAAACTGCGTACAAGAAAAATAGTCTGACAGCCCTTAATCCTCCCTCCATGGCTCAAAAAACCATGAAGGTTAAAATTATAGATATTTACACTATAATATTTTGTGGCATCGTCAAAGATCCATTGAGATGAACAAGCACTGGATAGTTTCAGCCTGTCTGCACACTCACACACAATTTAACAGTTAATGTGACTTTGCAGTCATCTTTGCAACTGTATCAGCTAGTGTGTCAACTTAAAAAAAACTAACTAAATAAATAAATAAACCCCCACACACACATTGAAGCAGGGGACTTCCTGCTGGGAGGTGATTCTCACTTTTACTCCATTCAGTCTTTACCTATAGTCAGCCTCAAACTTGAATCTAAATTAAAAATTTATTTTGCATGCGAGTCTAGCTCCTCCTTCAAGAGTCCAACACCCATTAGGCATGCACAAAAATTACAAGGAGATTAAAAAAATGTTCTTGCAAACTCAGAAAGCACTGCAAATCTGTGGCAGATTTTATCAAAATTGAAGGGCAGAGAAGCTTTACTTGTTCAACAGGCATCCAACTTTTCGGCATTCAGAGAAGTTTCCTGCAGTTTCAGAATGGAGACACTTACCTAGAGAACAATTAAAAAAAAAAAAAAAAAAAAAGACACATCAGGCAGAGCTAAAACTTCTGGGAAAGTTTTGCTTTTTAAATGATGAGATTGCATTGGACAAACTTTCATTATAGACTATAATTACATATCATAAATACTTTATTATAGTAAGGTTTCATTGATAAACAGATATCAAGTATTAATACACCATTAAAGCATGTTTTTCAGAATGGCTAACCAATTTTAAAAAGTTCAACAAAACTGGAAATTGCTGATGCTTATCACAACTTTCAGCAGGGATTTGTTAATACTCCCAATTTATGTTTAATCAACCCCTTGTTCACCAGCTGGTAAAGCAAGCCCCAAATCCAGACTTTTACAAATCCATATACACTAAGCAAGGTAATATCAAAGTAAAACTTAAATATTAAGGTTCAAATTCAGAGTGCAACCCAATTCCATCATTTTAAAACACCAGCTCCACCTCTGGAAACCTTGTCCCAGCAATGAAGATCAGCACACTCAGAAACAGCACCCAGAGCAAGGGCTGAGCATCATGAGGTAGAGCATAAAACATAAAAGAAAATTCACTGAATGGGGAAGAAGCTCGTAGGCAGAAAACATACAAACCAGTTTCAATTATCTGCCAAATCTGTGTATTTTTGTTATTGCCTGGAAAGAGCTTCCCTGTAACATCAGTTAACATGGACATTTCATATGCCCAAAGTATCTTGTGATTAGAGCTGGTAGAAATCTGGGAAGGGAGCTCAGCATTTGTGGCTTCCATTCATTAATCCTCCTATTCCAGAGAGAATTTTAGCACAGACTTAAGTCCCAGTGACTGAACTGGACTTAAGTAGATACGTAAAGCTGAACATCAGCTTAAGGGTTACCTGGAAGGGAAGCCTAATGGCTTATGTCGCTCTCATGCATTTCTCCTCCAAACAATCTAATATTTCTAAGTTTAAAAAAAAAAAAAAAAAGGAAGAAAGAAAGAAAGAAAGAAAGGAAAAAGAGGAAGTCTGCAATACTATTTTTATCCTTCTAAGCCTTCGGGACAAATGCTTTACAGACCTTCTAGTCTTACAGAGTGCAATTTATAAAGATTAAAGATTAACATTTATAGAAAAATGCCTTTCCCTAATACTGTAGAGATGCCATAAAAAGTAATACTTTTCATTATAATACCACTTTATGGTACATGAGAGCTTTAGTACCCCACAGGTCTTTTCCTTCTCAGTATCTGGAGGGGAAAGAACACAGATTGCAAAAAGTAGATGCTTCTTTCTTTCTTTCTTTTTCTAGCTCAGCAAATATATATCATTACTTCAGTACCTTCAAGGTGAGCTTTGTTGTGAAGAGAGATAAGGCCCAAAGCAGAGGCAAGGTTTGAACAAAATTAGTCATTGTATATGCATTTTTATCCGTTTTGACAATGTAGAATTTTAATGAAGGAATGCTACAAGGATTCTGCTCTGAAACAAGCAGTTTAATTCTCTCTGTAATTCAGAAAGCAAGTTTAAGTAATGACTTTATAATTTTCAATTATCATGGAAGAATCCTTTTTACATTCTCTTTTTCTTTATTACTCCAGTATATCCTATCAGAAATTTAATTTTAATTTTCAACTTAGGCAATAGTATTTTTCATTATTAGGCAAATAAAAAACATTACAATAAACAAATTAGAGAGGGGCACATGCATGAAATGGCATCGTCTAGAGAATATTTGTTTCAGTTTTGCATCCAAGGAACTTTTAAAATTTTGCAGGGGTTGTAACAAGTGTATTTCAGCCTTTATTCTCTTAACATGACAGCTCTTCACTCAGTGACAACAGCCTGTACAGCCACCTCTGGACCCATCTACATATTCACTGGTTTTCATGCTGCACTACAAGGGATTCACAACCACTGTATCCACTCTGTCCCCCAGTGAAAACAAAAAAAGGGAATTCAGAGCATGCTGGGGATGGCTGACGGGGCTTAGGAAGTGCACAGAAGTGACAGGATGGGTTTACAGCCGGGGCAGCGGGAAAAATATTTGCAAAAGCCTGTTCTCATTTTGGCTACAAGAGCTGTTGGATGCCCAATACAATCTACCCTGATGCTGAAGGCAGTTGGAGTCGGGCAGATTTGCTTTCAAAAGCCAGCTCAGGTTTTCTCTCTTCTGCATCTACCGTCTTGACAAATCCTGTGAACTTTTACAATTAGTTTGTACCCATTTGGGTAAAACTCCAGTAGACAGTATACAGCAAACATCTCTTCATCTCTGCCCATGGAGAAGCTAGACAGAGTTTAGTACAATAAAAACAAACAAACAAAAAAATCTCAGAACTAATTATCTGCAATATGTATTCTTATTTTTATATAATTTTGGCACTTGCCATCAAAACACCATGCTCATAAAAAATAGATTTGCCTCCTATACAGATGATCTATTACCACCACAGCTCGTGTTATTTCCTCAGAAGAAAATGAAAAGCTCCATTTCAAACTCACTTAGCAGCTGGTTATTCTGCATTTCATACAGAAAGCAACACCCGTAAAGGTGAAAATGAATAATGATACATTTGCGAAGAAGTCACAAAAATTCAAATGCAAGATTTATCCAGAGCTTTGATACGCCAATCCTCTTAGAGACTTCATAAAATAACGCTCTGCGCACAGTGAAAAAAAATTCATTCCACCCACTGTATGAAACCAAAGAAAATTCACCTTATAAAAGAAAAACAAATTAAACAGAAACCGGGAGACCTAGCAGGCCTGTAATTCATTAGGAGCTGCCCTCGGGTCCCTCGGGAGCAGCCTTATATACTCCGCAGAGCTAGGAAATGTGTAGTTAGAGGAAGCCAAGACCGGAATCAGCTGAAAATTTGTAAATCCAAAGAACGGTTCTCTCTTGTATAATTCATTTTAACGCTTCGGCTGGCTTTGGCCGTTGTCTCCTCCCTTGTTCTGCACCCAGAAATTTACCCTACTCCTCCCTCCTCATCAGACCGAGCCCCCTTCTCGCTGCACGCCGTGGTTTTCGTCTCCAGGGCTCCCACCTGCCCAGCCCAGCCCACCCTCGCCTCCGCACCAGCCGCGACCTCCTCCCGCGCGCCCCGGCCTCGTCCACCCCCGCCTTTCACATCCGCGTCTCCTGAGAGCGCGGACGTGCCTCAACGCCGTTTCGCTGGTGCCGAGGCGAGACGCGAGGCGTCGAGAGCCCTGCCCAGGCTGACGACAGCGAGCCGCGGAGGACGGCAGAAGGGCTCTCTGCTCCATCAGCCCCGCTCTACGCGCCCAACCGAGCCCCGACCCGCGCCGGCACCGATCGACACCGGGTCTGGTTTTTCTGGACTCCTTCTCCTGGTGTTTCTGTGGCGCTTCGTGGTCCCGCCAGACTGCAGAGAATTAGCTCCAGCATCTGTGTCTCCCTGACACGGAAAGCCAAAACGCACTACTCTGCATTGCAACGAAATTAAAAAAAGGCAGGGTGGACTTGGTCTTTTCTTCTCTCTGGATGGACTTCAACCCATTCGCTGAAGGACGGCCAACATGGTCATCCCAGGTTTAGCTCCCTGCTAAAGTAACTGAGGCTGTCAGAAGTGAGGCGAGATACCAGAGTTAACGGTGAAAGGGTAACAGTGTCAAAAGCAAGCGCAAACTGTTGTGTTCTGTAGAAAAATTCTGTTCTTGATAAATATTTTGCTGCATCTTTACAGTTTTATAAAAAGGACTCAGGTGCCACGTTCAAGATTTTTCTTCTTTAACAGAGCCTGACCACAGACTCAGAAGCGAAAAAACAAACACATCCTTGTCCAGCAGAGAAGCTGCTATGCGTGAAGTTTTATTGAGACAAATCCCATCAGGAAAAGAAGTTGTGTGGAACACAGCAGACTTGGTCTGAAAACACCAGCGATAAACATCTGAGCTGAGTTTACAGTCCAACAGCAATACAAATGGTGCTGAACACCCCTCTGAAATATGCCTGGTCTAACTCAAGCTCGTCAGACTGAAAACTTGCGTAAGGATTTGTGTGCAGCATCCAAGATTACCCACGAGATGACAGGAGCGCTCACAGTTTGGGGTGGATTGCTAAAGCAGTAAGGCGAAGTTTAACAGGCAGGGACAGGAAAGCTTTTGGAGTCCGGATACACGCAGCAGATCAGCTCCGTATCAAAGACATGATCCCCCAGCAAAGGCTCGTATTACTCATTTATGTACGTACAATATGGAAAATACTAGTTGCATTTTAAATTTTTAATGCGCCCCATGTTCACAGAATTTCTTATTTTTGCTAAAAGGGAGCTTCTAGGCAATGTTGCTGCCTGTACACCTTGAAACACACAATCTCTTTTTTAACAACTGCAATGAATTGGATACTGCACGTTAAGAAAGTCAGACTGCTTCTAGCTGCTGGGATAAAATAGGTCAGGGGAGCAGAATACAAGGAGACTAACTCCCACCGATTTGAGTAACATCTAAAACCACTGTTTGGACCCCGTATTTTTCAAGCTGTCCTTCCACTAAAGCACACAGCTCAGACAAGAAGTACAGAACAGCGTGTGACGCAGCTATAAAGGTGTTCTGGCATCTGAAACAGGTGATAAAAGCACTGGGGGAAAGCAAAGCTTTCAGGCACCTCATTCTCAGCCCCAAAGGAATCATCCTCTGAAATGAAATGAATTGATAGGGACAAATGTGGTCGGGGTCAAGAGGAATGATCCGTATTAACTGCTCCCATGTCTGAAATGTTGTGGAGCACAGTTCAAATGATGAGGACATACAGAGATGCGTGGATTATATTGAAAATATGTTCCTGCCAGGAAACAAAGCACAAACTAACCCGTCCTCTCAAGCTGCAACGACTTGAGGGAAAGCAAATAGATCTTAAACCAATCTTGTTCTAACTCCTTAAATTCCTGTTTTGCAACAGTAAAGGCTTAGCAACCATTAAGAAAAAAGTACTTGGGATTTGTGTCTGTCCTGAAAGATCTTCAGTCCCCAAAGGACAACCTGTACCAAGACAGGGTAAAGTCTAAGAAAGGGGCCCCATTCAAGCAGCGATGCACTTTCGTCTTCCGAGGAAGATAATAAATGAGCTCAGGAGCATTTCACTACTTTTTAAGAACTCACATTTTACACGTAATGCCTGATTAATTTGTCCCTGAATCAGATAAAGACTTCTGGTCAGAAATGGGTCAGGCTGACCAGAATTAGCAGTTAGGAAGAGAAACAGGGATAGGAGAGATGAGTGAAAAACTGCAGCATCATTGAGTATCACTGCCATGCACTGTGTACTCCTCCAGAGAATAATAAACTACTTGACAGTTACGAGACCACAGTTTTCTACCTAACCTACAAAAAAAAAATTTTCCTTTTTGCCTGAAGAATTATTAATTTTTCACTATCCCATTAAAAAAAAAAAAAAAAAAAAAAAGGGAAAAAGGGAAAAAAAAACCACCTGTCAGTCACAACAAAACCCACAGCAGTCTTTACCACTACACCCTGGAAGACATCCTCCCAACAAATGCACACACGTAACAGATCCCTTTGTAATACCACACTGACATTCTGCAACAGCTACTCCAACTGATCCCCCAGAGATAAATGCTACAAAACCAAGGCAAATTATAATGGGACTCTGTATAGCAGGGCAACATAACACACAATTACTGTAACCTCGCCCTGAGGCATTTCACAGGGAGATTAAAAAAATAGCCTGCATTTAAGTATTTAACAGTTTTTCTTAAGAAGAAAAAAAGAGAAGGCTCGTTTTCCTGCTCCTTCCAAAGCCAGCAGCATTGGGCTGTATTAATTCGATGGAGGAAAACTGAACGATGGAACCCCTTCGTGAAGGACAGGTTTGTCGGGTGGACGTTAGAAGTCACACACGCTCATTTCCCTCTCGTATCAGTGCAAAGCAGAACAGTGCAGTATTGCAGCAGCTCGTTAGTAAATGAGAGAGGCAGATAAAGAGTGGAGAGAAAGCAGTCGCTCCCTTAGGCCAGCCAGCCACCTTTGCGCAGCCTGCAGAAATTGGTTCCCTAAAGACCGTTGTGAGGACCTCGAATTACCCTTGACACCATCCCCGTGGTGTCTGTCCCTTAATCACAGCCATGCTCCGCAACACAACCAGAAACACCCCATGCCTGAGGCGTGACAAAAGGGATGGCGCTCAGCTATTTATGTCAGCTGGCAGAGACTCGACAGCCCATTTCCTAACATTAAGGGAAATCACAGCCGCCCAGGTAGCCGCCCAGGCAGAGCTTCCAGAACTGGGTCTGGAAAGAATTAAGTCTCCGCTACAACAGAAATTCTTGTAGGACATAAGTATTGACACAGATGAATCTCTTAATAAAAATCTAATTTAGCTGTTTCTCCTAAAAGAGCTCCGAATTCCTGTTCCCACCCAAATACAAAATGCTCAGTTATTAAGCTCAACTGGCTAATTCTCTGTTGGTACTTGCTTCAGTCTTGTTCAGTATCTCCAACATCACCTTAACAGTTGAGCAACCAACCGTGAGAATGGCATTACTCTTTGGTACTGCTTAAGCAAAACTCAGTGTTTATCTTTTTTTTTAATTGGTAAAAAGGAACTCATCTCCATGGATAAAGATCATTCTGTCTAGACAACCATCATAAAGTCTCTGCTATATACTACTTTGCTTCATTACACGCACAGATGCGTAAAAGCCTGTTTTTGAGAATATTAGACAGATATAATACTGCAATATTTTGTTGACATCTATTGGAGATTATCGCCAAGCGAGGCTCTGGAGCACATGGCCAAAGCCACGCAGCTTTGTGTTTAAAGCATTAAGTAACTGGGTTGACTGGGATTACCAACAACTTCATCTAGTTTTACTAGTGCCTCACTGGGACCTTTTGAACCTTGGCTCCTGGAGCGAGCATACATGCTTTTAATATGAGGTATATACACAGCAATGTATTCAGGGTTCCTCCCAATCCAACCAGTACCATACAGAAACATGGCATCAAGAAGAGCAAGGCAAGCAATTAAATGCTCACGTTGACGATCAAGCCACAGGGCATACAATGGGGCTGGAGCAGGCAGGAAGCCAGCTTGTGCTCATTTGCCAAGACCCCCAAAAATGCAGATTAGATTTTGCATCTGAGACTTCAAGCCATCATCAGCTGTCAAGTAAAAGTGCTTGGGAAGGATATGCCAGTTCATTTGGAAACCACACCATTATTCAGAGAAGTCAGAATTATATCTGGTGACCACAGCACATAAGCTCACCTGCAGGCATTTGTGATTGTTATCAATGCTGCAATTCAAAAGTGGACCCAAGCAGCGCACACTTGTGCATGTCAGCCAAACCAAACAGCAAGAGAGGAAAAAGGAAAATGAAAAGTGCAAAAATCATTAAACACAAAATCCCCAGAAACCTCCGATCCTTTGAATTAAACAGATTCCCCCTGTTTTTCAGGGAGGAGGGGAAGAACCAAATTTTAAAATTGTGTTGCTAAGACATGCATCCCCCGAGACCGCAGGTGCTCACTTCACTGCTAAAGAATAAAACTCTTGCCAAAGTTATCACATTAAAAATGAATCTTGCCAGTTTATCCTCTATAATTGAGCTGCTCTTTGGGAGACAGCTATAACTGCAAAGAACCAGTCTGTGAAAAAACATTTACAAACATGGTACTATTAGCATAGGTATCTGCTATTATTTCTTAAAAACAGGACTTTACTGCAAAGATTGCCCCCCCAGAGAAGCCCAAAAAAAAAAAAAAAATTTTTTTTTTAAATCTTTCCTCCTTAAAGATCTGAAAATGAAGAATCCAAAACTCTGTCATAACTCATAATGCAGCACCATCCTCCTCCAGAGCTATTTTATGTAGAAACAGGCTTTGATGCAAGAGGAATTAAAATGACAATATTAACCAGAAAAATTAGATACTATTTCGTCTCATTGTCTCAAATGGTGCCATTAGCAGCACTTAAAATAATGATAATTCAAGATTATTTTAATTATGTTTTATGCTTTTTCAGGGTGCACTGATGAAGGACAGGGATAAAGGAGAAGTTCATCGTGGTGGGCACTGTCAGTACTGCCCAGCACCCCACACCTGGGATGCAGACCTGAACTTCTCGTATTCTGCTATTAATTCCCTGTTGACACCTCTAACTCAAGGGCTGTCAACTCCAGCATCTTGGCCAAATTCCAACTGGATAATTAGATTGTGTCTAAAGCACTTATTTATTTCTGGAGTTTTAATTGGATAAACATATGCATTTTATTTTCTGGATAGCGATGAATGTTGCTGAGCGCTTTTCAGTACCTTCGGACAGTTTACTCTGCGGTTGACTCATGCTGCTCTGGGTCAAACCAATTCTATCATGTTCTAGTTCTATGCTGGCTAATCGCCCACAGATTTCTATCAACAGAAACAGTACAACGAAAAAGAACAAAGGATTTCATTCTCCTTCAAAATTAGATCACAAAGCACTTACCAATCAAATTTTTTCCCTCGAAGTTTATTAATAATTTTGAAACTGCTCTATCCTGAAACCAAGCAGCAAATCAATTCTTAGTGTACCATTTGCAATTTTCCTGCGAAATCCCATTATAACATAGCCTTCAGTTTAATGAAACAGGCTGTCATATATCAAATAATTTTTTTCAGATTTCAGTATCATGCTCTAGAACAATGTTTATCTCCAACCATCAGCTAAAATGCTATTATTAATCATTTATATTTCCATATGGACACAAAGCCTGAAGAGGTGGGTTTAGACACACAGGAGAGTATTCACACCTTCTTACGGGGTGTGAAGTTTAGAGGCGTAGACAGGAACCCAAGCTTCCACTTAACTACTGCAGTCTCCAAACGATGAGTCAGAGTCCTCTGGAAACTTCATGCACTATCTAAAGAACTTAGGTTCCCAACAGACTCCTGAATTAGACGCCTGTTTTGAGATGGTGTCAGTATCTCGTGTTTTCTGTTGGATTAATTGGAAAATGTGTTTGAAGCTGCTAGATCTCTTGGGGGGAAAAAAACCCTCACTCTCTACTACTAAATTCTATAGGTTCAAAATTTTTTGTCTAATCAGACAACTAAAACACTAGTTTCTGCATAAATATTTTCATAACTTTGACAATTACTTTAAAATAGGAAATAAAATGCTTAACTTGACTGCAGGCTCATTTTCCTATTCATAACACATTAAATATCTTAGGAAATCAAAAAGTGATCCTTTGTGCCGTCACAGTTTCATACTCGCAATTAAAGAGCAGATTTTGATGTACAGTAAGCACATCAGACAGGCAATTAATTGCCTTTATAGCACAGAGTACTCTGTTACAAATGTCTGTACCAAGAAAACTGAAGATACCATTTCTACTGAGCATTACTAAACCCATTAGAAATACAACAGAGCAGAGCATTTTCACTGTCCCTCTCTCCCCCCAAATATCCTGCTGAGAACATACTTAGCCTGCGATGGATAAAAAACCATAAACGTTGACTCATCACCACATTCTGGATGATCTTCTTTTAACCTAATCAGCCTAAACTAGGAGCAGTGCTGCTGAAAAGCGTGTGTTAATGTAGTAAAGGCATCATCATGCGCATCAGGTCCAGCAGATAAAAGGGCTCCGAGGCACATCATTCTACAGGAAATGAAGCATCAGTGATGAACACTGGTTTCTCATTTTAAATATTAAAACAGGCCATGGGACTTTGCCCTTTCTAACTGAGACTGAAGAGACAATTTGAAAGGTTAATTAAATGACCGACATGTAAGGGGGACATGGCGCAGTATCTGTAGAGTAAGGTCTGTCCACGGAAAGACGTGGCTTTAAGTCCACAGGCAGCGTCAACAGCAGCACCGAAGGCCACATCAACATAAGGACGTTCAGCAAAGTTGAGGCAAATCAACTGATGGTGTGCAGTCAACACACAGAAGTCGCACTACATTAAACCCCATATGAACGCTCCCATGAGAGAGCACAGTCACCCTCCTGGGTTTTAGCTTTAAAGCTGTTTTTCTCCTGAATGTCAACATCCACACACCATTTAATGTGTTTTAACTTGTACTTCACACCCACCATGGAAAAACTTTCTGGAACTTCTGATAGCAAATAAGGCTGGTAGTTTTACAGCATACATCTCACAATTTATTTTTGTTTACTCCATGTCTGAGCTTCTCCTGACAGAAGATTATTTCGTTGTAAAGGTATTGCGGAGCGTACAGCCGGTGCGATGGAAAACAATTCGGCCCCACCAATTCTGTCCTGAGAGCTCTCTGCTGCCCAGTCTTCACAGGCATTAGTTTAAGAAATTAAATAAAATATAGCAGGGCTTTTGTGTTTTACCTGACTCAGATACAAGAGTGGTGGACAGCAGCGTATCTGAAGTCACGAACTCTGACCGGGCTTCTTCACATCTGCACCTCTGGGCCCATAAAATTCAAAAGGAACCTTACCACTGACTTCAAAGGTACCAGCATGTTACCCGTGCAGCACTTGACTCTGAACATTCCCCTGCAGCAGTATGAGGAAAGGCACATGCACCGCAGGTCATCTGTTTCCATTAAAATTTGTAGAAGAGTAAGTGAACTTAAAAACAAGGCACTTTTGATATTCAGAACTTAAATTTTACACAGAATTTATGTGCATACATATACAAAACTCTTCCCTTATTGTACCTCCATATATATTATTGACTGACGTATAAACACCCACATGAACTTTTGTTAGATTTCCGCCCCACCTTTGCAGGTGAGAAATATAATCTGCCATACAGCTACTAAGACCTTCCCCTATTCTAACACAGGCCACAGGAGCAGTTCTTTGGAACAGTAAACAAAAAATGCTCAAGGCATTAAAAAATAATATTTTGGAAAAGAAAAAGAAGAATTAAATGTTGGAAACAATCATAATTATGTTTTAAAGAGAGGTTTTGATTGCTTAACCTAAGTCACCTAGGGCATAATGATTACCAAATTCATAACTCTTCCCCATCAGAGAGTAAATGGAAAAGTCTTAATAATCTAAAAAATATTGCAGTATCTTTCTCTGTTTGAAGTGAATCAATGGTATTTATAGCCCCAGAGGTATTGAATTTCTTTTGTATCAAAGAACACCAATAATAATGTACAATTCCATTATGAAAGTGCATCTCAAGAAAGTGAGCACTGTCTAAGATTACAAAAAAGGAGAAAGTCAAAACTCAGTATCTGTGATCCCAAGAAAACATGCCAATCTTCTCCCACCAGATGGAACGATCAAATAATCTCAGGTGTTTATAGCTCGCCATACGAAAATGGGATGAAAAATGGAGACTAGTAACTATCAAGACGTTTTATGTAGTTTGACAGGAAAACTTTACAGCCTCACTCCACAAAAAAAAATATTCTGAGCAAATCAGCGTTGCTTAAAAAAATACATATATATATATATATATACATATGAAAGAAATGAACAAAAGACAGCAGAGAGTTTGCATTGATTCTGAAATCCAAAGTAATTCAGAGATACAAGCATTCCCTAGAAGCAGAATAAGAAGGTATGACTGGCAAAGAAAGAGGAAAGCGTCTGGCCTAATAACTTCACAGACCTTCAGTATAACAATTTTTTTGCCTGCAAGAAGAGTAGTTCATTCTCTGGTTGCTCCCTGGCTTTATTCTCCCACCTATGAAGTGTCCTCAGGCATCATCCAGCAGTTACAGAGGGGACCTATGGGAGTCATTACAGTAATTAGAACTGCTTGAATGTCAGCAGCAGATGATGCCATGGAGGACAACACATCCCTACCCTACTGTTAATATGAGATGTTAATTTTGTGAAATCTTTTGCGTTCTGCTTTCTACATTAACTATATAGAGCAGGACCCAAGAAAAGAGCAACAAAGATCTCAGCAAGCAGGATATAAAACAGGCTTGGTTACCATGACATTGGCATCCAAGCGTTAGTAACTTTAAACTACCTAGCATCTTCTTTCGTGGGACTTTTGAGTACATAGTAAGGCAGTCAACTGACTCAAATCATGGGAATTTCAACACGTGAGAAGTTAAACTTAGCTTCCTCCTTTCGAAAAATCAGCATCTAACTTGATTCCTGTTTTGAAGGATGAAAATACCGCCTTAGCTGAAGGCTATCACAGGCATGATATAAATTCCAGATGGTGCTAAAATCAAGCTCAGCACCTGAGCTCAACACCAGCCTGGGACCGGGAGCTCCCCTCCATCCTGGGGCAGCACACGCCACGGAGTCCACCACGGCTGCTACTGGGCTTGGAGACAACAAAGATGTGAGTTACCTCAAGAGCTTTAATAAAGAAGAAATTTTGTATTTAGATAAACAACAGATATTTGGGCACAGCTAAGCAAAAGGCGCTGCTTATATTACCAATAACAACTGGAAAAATAAAAAGTGCCCAGTACACTACAGATACCCAAGGAGACAGTGTTCTTGTCCCAAATTTTCTGGGTCAAAGCATAAAGCAAGCATGTGAAAGGGAAATGAACATAACAAATCAGTACTTCATGAGCTGTAAGTAGTACTTCTGGCTTTCTAGAATAATAACTGATTATTGTGAAATTGTGATAAGTCATTACGCTGTAAAGGAAAAAAGATCCTGGATATCAGAAAGGGCTAACACTTAAATCTATATGCAATATGAATTCATTTTGTTTCTCTTTATGCTTTGCTATTCTTAGACAGATAACAGCTTCATGAGACCTGATTTATTGTCCATATGTATCAAAATAGGAATGTGCTCTTACGTTTCAAAGCATTAAATGAGATTTACTCCACAGTAACTTCATTCTGACTTACCGAAGCAGGATTTTCCATGCCCGGCACTTCTACCACAATAGAAAATCTTCTCCAAGAAATGCAGAGCTTAGTGAAAAAGTTACTATTACTAGTGTCTTGATACTTAATATTGACAGCCCAGGCCATCAAACGTAACTAGCCTATGACTAGAACTGTCTGGAGGAAATAATGGATTAAAGAAGCAGAACCAGCAAAGTACAGCTGAAAAGATGCAAGTATCGTCCTCGGTACTGCTGAGGACTCAGCATCCCAAAGCTGCACCACGGTCCCTGCGGCCAAGGCTGTTCCCTGCCCACTGACGGGGCAGGAGGCGATGGGCACAAACCGAAACATCGGAAATTCCATTTAAACATAAGAAGAAACTACACGATCCCCACAGATGACTTCCAGCCTCAACTGCTCCATGGCTCTGTGACCTCCAACACGTCTGCTGTTCACGTATATGAATACTACTAGCACAATATTTAATAACTATATCCTTCCCTATGTATAGATTTTTAATCCAATTTAAGAGAATGATAAAACATCCTAGATTTTAATAGGTCATCACAGTGACAGTCTGGTCAATACAACCCCTGACCGATTACTCATATTGCATTCTTCTGTTCTCACAAAATAAATCATGCCAAAATAACATGGAAGTGTTTTATAGCTTTTTAACTGCTGTATATATATTAAAAAAAAGTTATTTCACAATATTTCTGTGAAAGAAAGAATATATTCCCCATATTACAAAAAATCAGGGAAATTCAGAGACATCTTATAAAGCGATTTTCCCAAGGCTATATACAGCTAGGATTAACTGACATCACATTCATGAAAAAAACTAAAATAGCAACAACAGGAAATCCTCTACACAGCACACATTCATGAAGTACCTCACTAGCTTTGGCCACTCTTCCAACAATTTACTCACAGCTGAAGGGAAAATTCAGATTCTTATTTTTGAATGCACATACAGTCCAGACCTTTTGTCTGCATTTCATGTCAGGTGCTGTGCAGTACCTATTTGCTACTTGTTTCACTGCTCCATAAAGTTCCGCAATATTAAATTATATGCAAATAGCTATAAAATTATGCAGTTAGAAGTAGAAACAAGCTGTGTCCATCACTTCAAATACGTGCGGTCGTGAAAAGCTGTTGCTCATGCAAGCAGCGTTTCTGTTCTGATTCCCTCCTTTTTAGAGTTCTCAGGGATGGACCAGTACCTCCCGCAAGATACTCGCAACGACAGCTGAGTATCTTGATCCTGTACTGCTTATGATCAAAGCTCCCTTTTCTCCAAATCCCAACTCTGGTAGTTGCATGCTTTGCTTATTACAACAGGACCCAGCAACGTTTGACTTTATCCAACTATTTTCTTACTACTATTAAACAGTTTATATAATAATGAACGGACTATTCAATATGTGCTCAATAATGGCTCACACAGCCTGCGACAGTGGGGTTATCGCATCCATTTTTAAGTTTCATGGGAATCTGTAACATTCCCCTGAACTCTCACCAAAGAACAGGTTGCAAGGGAATGAGATCTTCCCAAGGAGCATATTATAAAGGCAGCTTTTATGATATACATTAATGGAGGTCAGAGGCAAGGCTACTGTTCTCATTTATGAAGGGAAAACACTAGATCATAATGATGGCATGAGAATGGTGAAAATAATAATAAAGTCATTCCCCTGGTTCATGCAAGATTAGCACATTTTGCCCAGTTAAGTCCTTTTCGCTATAGAAATACTGCCTAAAGGTGCCTTGAAGTATAGATTTGCAGACAGTGTAGAACTAGGCAAGTGTATCACATCAGTTGCAGCAGGTGACTTTTTGCCTAAAAGTTACTAGGAAGAGACCCCATTCAGAGCAGAAAATCAATTCAATGCTCGTGGCACTTCTTGATTGAGAAGACATGGCTCTTCAGATTAGAGCAAACAACCAACTCCAAAAGTAGACCAAAGCTTAAATAACAGTAAGTTTTAATTCCCGGCTTATATTAGGAAATTTTATATGGTACTCACATGCACAGTGACAGTTCAAGCTTCTTTTTGAGCTTGTAGATACAAGCACTGACCCGTGCCTTTGAGGTCGTGTTAACCACTGTTACATGCATACCTGTAACTCATATAATTCTTTTCTAAATTACTTTAAGATAAAAGCAGCAAAGAAATAGCCACGTAGAATCAAACATGATTGCTTCCTATTAAATGGCTGTCAGTTCCACCGGATCTGCACCAACCTTGGATCAAAGGCAGTCACACTTGGACACTTCTCCTTTAATAGCAGCATTCATGCCTGGGCAGCGCTGGAAATCTATAGCTTTGTTCCGATGCTATCTCAGTACTTGAATGAGTACTGCGTATTGTACTTGGTGTCTCTGGCTTCATACCTTCATTCAATTTTAAATGAATACTTCTGTTGGCAGAGAACTACAAGTATCGGTGAGGAACAGCTACTCCCTTACAATACGTGGCAAGCCAAAACTTGTTGCCATTTAAGTCTGCGAAGAACGAACGCAGACGTGCACAATATTTTCAAAGCCGCTTGTAAAAATTCACCACTCTCAATGAACTGCGCACAGGCCTATTCCCAATGCTACCCTAGCTCAGGAATCCCATTTGAAATCGGCCAGAATAGCCATTAGAAGAATCAGGTCCTAAATTCAGAGCAAGTCAACCAGCTATTGCAGCAGCTTAAAGTTGCGTTATACTGCAAAGTTTAAGCATTATGGTGAAAGTAAACAGGTCAAAACCACTGCCTTAATCTAAAGCAGAGCAGCTAGCAATGAGCAGCTGAAAACTCTTCTTGAAGAAAAAGGAGAATTATTGTCCTAATTTAGAAGGGTCCTCAAACCAGCAGAGGTACCTGCCAGTACTGTGATCTCGGTTGTATCGGGTAAGTAGATAGCAGAGCACCCCAGTGTATTCCGTGCATACGCATTATTAACTTTTATCTGAAGGTATTAAAAATTGGAGGCTAGTATGCTGGATTTTCCCATTTAAACAAGACAGAAAAAAGCCTGTCCCCTGAATATTCTTCTTGGGCATTCATTTCCGTGCTCCGCAAGAGAACGCCCACTCTGCTCCCTCAGAAAACACCCCTGCCAACGTTCAGCGCCTATGATCAAAGTTTCTCTTGGCTTTCAGTGGGGATTTGGAAGCACAACCTTTAGATGTAAAGGACTGATAAAGAAAAGAAACACTGAAACCAAACCCCTCGTGTTTTGAAGACCTACAGTAACTCCAAAGACTTGCCTAATACATGCACCAAATTCTACATCTCCAGGCTTTAGCTGATTAAATAGGGAAAAATGTAAAAATGCATGACCTGGATGAAAGCATCATTCTTTTCTGCTGTGTTCCCACGTTTTTGAAGTTGGGGACTTTGTTCTTAGCAAAACTACTTTGGTAACAACTCTGCCTCCACTGGATGAAAATCTACGTCATGAAACAACCCGACCTAGTTTGGTTCCACTGTCCAGTTCTGCTTTAGAGAGATTCCTGATTAAACTCAGAGTTATTCTGTACTTCTTCTGATGCTTGAGGCATTCAAATTAGCTATCAGATCCTTAGCAAAGTTGGTATGAACATCTTGCAGCTCTTGTGCTAACTCAGACTAGTAGATGTATCAAGGACTATAGTTTCTAGCATTACACAAACCAATTAACCTTTGCTAGCGTTATGCACTGCAGAGAACTAAATCTAATAAAACATTTTAAAAGTATTGTTGAATTCATATGAAGAGTGGTTTCTCAGAGGTAATTACGAACTGATAGGCACTAAATCACGGCATGTTACTATGTTATTCTGTGTTGCTCTAGAAGGTTCAAATTTGATTCCCTCAGCTCCAAAACCTGTACCCAAACCCTGGCGCTTGTTTCTCCTCGGTTAGCTGATTCTTCTGCAGATAAAGCTGGCAAAGAAGCACACAGGGCACACAGAGCTTCAGAAAAATAAATCTATGCCTTATAGAATTGTTCACCTCTACGCTGAGCATATGTATATATTTATACGTATTCAAAACATTATGCGTTTGGGGGTTAACAAAGTATGTGTATCTCTAGCTTTTCAGAATCTGGAAAGAAAGGTGGGTAGATGGATAGAGAAGATATGTGTTTAACACATACTATTGCCAATTTCTGAGTTCGCATACAAAGGCAAAGATGCCCAGGCAAGACAGCATTCATGGGATTCTCTATGTAAGAAAGATACACCTGGCAATGCCACATAAAATGTCTTATTAGCATTGGTATGAGAACACTGTATTAATAAAAAATGTGCAACCTACTTAATAGCCAAAAGATGATCAAACTTTAAAATTTTCTCTTTCTGAAAATCTGAAAACATATCTTTACAAAATATTGAAATACATTAAGGCTGCTCAAGCATATTCGAACACTAGGCTAACAACTCCCAAAGATCAGAAGGTACCCGTTTGGTATAACTGATCACATACGTCCTACAGAAGTTACATATGCATGCAGAAGGCAGACTAGAGCCTGATGAACCAAGCGGGTATTTGAGTCAAGAGTTCATTAAAACAAACTAAAGTGTATATGCTCACCAATTGCACCAGTAATGTCAGTACACAACCTAGAACAGATTCGCCAAAAAGAGATTATCCGATTTCCTCCCTTTAACAAGTAAATTGGCTACATCACAGTGATATTTTAATGTCTTACTAACAGTCTATTAGCCATATCACTGTTCTTTAACAAAAAAAAAAGGTTTTCATCATGCTTCACCTCTGAGTGAAAAATCAAAAGCACTATATGTATGAATTCAATATTGAATTGCAGAAAGCTGATTTGAATTTTAAGATTTGATGCAAACTATCTCCTGCATGCAGGGAGCTACACGTAGCACTAACGACTAGCAGTTACAGACACAGAATGTCACGTGGAGAAATACCCAGTGCGTAAATGGCACTTTCGGGTGTGTATGTTTTTTAAATCAGCACTTTTATTTTAATTGTCAAAGGGATTATCTTGCTGTAACAGTCTGTTGTTTGTTTCCTTGGCGCTTATCAGCTATGAAGTAAAATTCCAGTAATCAAGACTATTCAGCTTCCTGGCCTCCCTTCACCACACCTCCTCCCAACACCCCCCCACCCCCCCCCCCAAAAAACCGGAGGAGTTTAAAAAAAAAAAAAAAAAAAAGCTTCCAGCTGACCACCCAGGAGTATCTAATCTAAAAAAAGGAAAAGGTGAATCCTGTATGACATGCATTTTTTGGTTGGGTTGATGGGAAGCCTGAGGGTGCCAGAAAGGCAGACCAAAATCCTTAACAAACCTATAAAGTGAAAAAAGCAACATCTGCCCATGGAAAGATAGGAAAAGCAGGGTCTAATACAGACTGACACATCATAACTAGTGTTTATGTATATTGCCAAAACCATTGCCCTCTGAAATTTCTAAGTAAATTTCAGATTTCATCTCTTAATCACTTCAGCATTCTGCTCTTGTCCAAATGTCTTGTCAAGAGGCATTACCATGACTTAAAAACTTTAAGTTCAGAGGAACGCTAGAGAAACTTAAACAATGTCTATGAAACATGGCACTTCTCATCTTAATTTTAAAATAGATTCTACTTTCATGACATGAGGCACTATGTTCCGTGCTCTCAAAATTTACACCACCTCGCAGGGCTGGAATAAGAAAGCATGTTGAATAATTCCTCTCTTATCACTTACTACTGAAGTGTAAAGTAAATCTGCTGCTGTTCAATAAAATTCCTCCTTGAAATCGCAAGTCTCTCAGTTACTCTTTCTGTCTCGGTGGCATTGAGTATTCCAGGTCACTGCACAGGTTAAGTGAACAACCTCACAAATGCAGAAATAACACAAACTGAGATTGTTCCAATTTCCCCACAGTAGCACTTTAAAAAAGAAAATAATCAGATCTACCATCTCCTTCCAGATCTGCACCCCTTGCCTTTTATTTATTTAAGATTTTGGTACTTATGGCCTTGTTAATATGACTGGCTCTCCCTTGAGCGTTCATTTTGTAGTCAACTGTTGTCATCCGCAGCATCCCCACTCTCTCCGAGCGTTCCTCTCGGAAAGTGCCTTCTCTCAGAGCCAGTCTGATCTTACCCGTTTTCGGTTAAAGCGCTCTCCGATAATGGATTTGCTGAGTTCTGAGACTCAATATGGTTTGGGGTTTGGGTCCCCCCCCACACACACACTTTTTTCCCCCTCTGTACTCTTAAGTAGTTCATTAACCCCACATAACTGCCAATGAAGAGATTTTCTCCTCGAGAAGGAACATTCTCTCTATGAAACCCATTTAATTACAGAAAAATGCATAGCTTAAATATAACAACCTCCTCTCCTGTTAATTCAGCTGTGGTGAATTCTGCATGCTCTATTTTATCCCCTGGTTACGACATAAAGGAATGCTGGAAAATACTTCTTTTTCTTTTTTTTTTTTTCTTTTATTTTTAATTATTTAAAAGTTCCTGCAAGTTGGGTACACCCTGACGGTTTCAATCTTTTGGGGATTATTCCCACAGAAATCAGAAAGCACAATTTTGGGAACAGCCACAGGTGTTTATTCTAAAAGCATCTGCGGGTCCCATGACTGTACTAGCTGAATACTTAGAAAAACTTCACATTTTTCTCCTAGACACATTCTTGTAGAAGGAAAAGTTATCTTCATTTACAGGACGATCACGAGAGTAGGCTATTTGTCCAGGCTGACAGAGGATGTATGCGAATAGGCACAGGACCTGAACCCGGCTTACCCCCTTATAGGAAGCAAACACTTTGGTACCCTGTTCCCAAACTCCCAAAGAGACATAAGTCCCATCGTCCCAAAGAGACTTTCCCTGTCGATCAGCAGATCCTCACGGGACCAAGCAGGAGAGAGGCAGGAAAAAAAAAGATTCGCTTATCAAAAAGGGTGCAAAAATATTACTATGTTTTCAACAACTTCGCCTATTTGGCATAATTTGACCAGATGTAAAGGCAGAAAGGTGTGGTTTTATAACAAAGCAAAGCTAGTTTAGTCCTAAGAGCATGTTCACAATAATAAAAAAAGCCACCGATTTCTCAAGTTTGCTTTCTGAGTCTGATTCTCAGCTGGTATAAATTGATAATGTTGGTCTGATGTAGTTCTTTTTATGTCTGCTTCGTTCTCTGTAGAGTGTTCTTGGCATAAGGCATGGCGATCGTGGGGTTTTCTACATGAAGAGTGAGCATCCGCTTGATGACGTAAGACAAGCAGGATACTTAAAACTCATATTTAGAGCTATGAACTCCGGAAAGAAATGTATGCAGATCAACAATTACCAAAATACAGCCTCTAATGAAAAAAAGATTATACAATTTGAATGCATTTATTCATAGGCAGCAGTGCTCATTACTGTACCCTTTCACCGTATGAAGAAATACAAGGGATAGACAACAAAAACCATACAGCAGTTTAACAAACAGTATTGGATGCAATAACCTTCCTGCTAGATAATACGTGGAAAATACATGTCTCGCTATTGCACTGACTGTTCATTTCCATAATTTTCCAGCTTTCAGTATCCATCTACTGTGAACAGTTTCTTGTGCAATGACTCTTCCTCACTGCTGCTACATCTACCAGCAGGTAAGGAAAATTCAAAGTGCTGCTTGGTCAGCATGACCTCACTCGGAGACGAAGCAAATGAGCTGAACATATCTGCCCAGTGTGTTCCCTGTCAGCCAGAGCCCTAAAGTAGCTCCTGAACTCAAGTTTCCTACAGAGCAATGCAACACACAAATCACCAGGTGGCTCTATTATGTAGCAGTCATTACCAAAGAAATCCCAGCCTTACATAAGCCCCAGCTCTCATGTAGTGTAACACTGCATGATTATTTGAATAAAAATGCCCCGTTTCCCATGGAGACAGCTCCCCGTGGCTTACACCTTGTTGGGGACAAAAGAAACGATCTGGAGATGCTGTTAACCTCTGGAAAGATGTGCTCAGCTGAAGACAGAAAAGTGAATGGCGGCAATAACTAGTTGTTTAGTGCAGAATTCATCATGGTTACCAGCATATAAACTCTGCCTTCGGGAAATTCATTTAGGGCATTTTCCTCTTCAGGGTCTGCAGTGGGTATCCGAGATGAGAACTGACCCTGCACACAATTTGAAGGAGGACATCCTGCATTAAACCAAAGCGATTAGTCATACAATGTCTTCCCAGTCATTTTATTGGCAATTGAAGCAATTTGTTTCATATTTTGGTCATCAGATTTTAGCTCAATACATGTGCATAAAGACAACAATTCTCACTGTATATTACAAGTTTAACTACCCCAAGCTTGGCGCTTCTACAAAATTATAGATGCACATAAAAAGTTCTTATTCTTACATCCCAATTAAAAAAGGAACATATTTTCAAGTACATTATCTCTCTCCTGCGGACCCAGTCACTAAAATTTGCAGCAAAAGTAATTGGATTTACAGCTCCAGACTATGCAAGGACGAGTAAGGAAGTACAAATGCAAGCATCAAATGACTTCAAAACTGGCATCAGTACTCAACTTTTTACACTGTTATTTTACCTATTCGAGTTAATGTGATCACTGTCAGTGCATAAAGCTGAACATCTACCTAAGTCCTTACTTGGTCAGGACTTCGTCAACAGTTGCAGAAGTAGCTGGCATAATTAACGTCAAGAAATTTTGAAAGGACAGGATTATGCACAGCTAAGTACTTTTTTCAGGTTGTAAAAGACCAACTTTATACATAAGAAAAAAACACCCCTGGGTATTTTCAGATGTACTACATCCAAGTCACTTGGCACACATTAATAAGGTAAGCCAATTTTCCAACAATCAGTAGGCACACTGATATAACGCAGAAGCCACTCTAACTATAAAGGAAACCTCCAAGGGCCAGAGATTAAATTCTATTTGCCTTAGGTCAAAAGATCTACCTTAGTCCCCAGCGAGCGCTTGTGTACATCACAAAGCCATTGCACAATTCAGTAAAATTGGCAGCCAGGGAAGAAGTCTTCAGCACTAGAATACCAGAGGGATTATAATTCAGAAGTGAGATGCTTTAGCTCAGCTACATTAAGGAAGCTTCTTCCTCATTTGCATCTGCCTGTAGCCAGATTGTATGAACCTGATGCATTACACGGGCATCCAGGAATTGCACCAATACATAACAAGAAAGCACCAAAACACGAATATATCATTCCACCTGCTTTTACGTCAAAGGATCCTTACCAGAGCGAAAACATGAGATGTATTAGTGGAAGGTTAGGTATCCAAGCGAGCTTCTTGGATTACTACCTAAGTCAGAACCTTGCCCTAGATGTACAAGATATAAATCACAAGTATTCTCTCATGTTAAAGTGACATTTTAATTGCATTGCGTATTTTAATATACTCAGTTTGGGTTTTAGCTAAGTTGACTGTATTTCTTGATTTCTTTGTGGTATTTAATATTATAAGTTGACATGGTTAATTCTCAAAGTTTCATTTGCTTATCTTCATTTCCTTGCTTAATATAAACTCAGAATTTGATGGACATTTGCAGATATACAGACATTTCCATATGCAGAAGACAGAACCTGAACATTCAACGCAGATGTCAGTGTAGTAATACAAGAACTAGCATCACAGCAGCAAAACAAAAACAAAACAACTGTCAGAAGAAAATCACCATATTAAAATTTGCACCAGCACTGCCCAGACAAGATCCAACACCTGCAGGTTTATGGGTATTAGACAATTCAGAACATGCATTATGACAGAAGTCTTCATTTTTGTATGCAAATGTTTCCACCAGAAAAATGCATCTGTATGTAAGAACTGGATGTCAATTTTGATACCCATGCTTTGTAAGAACATAAAATGAAAATGCACTGTGCTTCCTCTGCCCTGTAACACCTGTTAATGCTCCCATCTCAGCAGCTACGAAAATCAAGCCCAGAGAAATAACCAATGATTTCCAAACCTTCAGGTGAATAGAAAATAGCATTTCCTTAATTTTACGCTGTAGTTTCTTGGACTTTTTTCTTGAACGACATGAAAAGAACAATGATCCTACCAATGAAAAGCCCTTGTAATAACTGACTTTTACAGTTTAGAAAGCACCTCAAGTTCACACTGGCATTTAAACATCAGAAGCTGCTCATAGCCATATGCGTTATCCCTCTAAGAACACTACTATTTAAATATTTTTATTTGTATGCAAAGATGTGTGAAAAGAAACCAGAATCTACTTGAAGTCATGATGAGGACCAGCACAAATACCCACACTGCATGAATCTATAGTATCCACTCGCTCAGTTATTAACTGCTACTCCATCGTTTCAGGCACTGCTCAAATTAAATCAGCCCCTAGACTGCCTATGCTGAATAGTCTCCAGTAGGTATTCAACCATGGGTTTCTGTTAGCCACCTATGCTGCATCTTTACTTCAGACACTTAGCTAAAAACGTTTAAACATTGGCTATACTCCAAACATGTTTTCTGGTTCACTTTGACTTTACGCCCCCAAACCACCCAATGTTAATTTTTAAGAAAAGCAACCCTAAAAATTGTTCATACTTTGCCCTTTCTGTGGCATCCCAGGAAAACCATCTCAGTCCGCGTTATATTGCCTGTTCTTATTATTACCTTAAACATTGTTCATTCTCTCCCGTATTTGTTTGCGTAAGCTCAAAAGGACACGCTCTCACACACGGTGCTGCATGGAGACCCCTGAGGAGCACAGCTGTGGCCAAAGTCGAACCGAATGGGGAACCTGCAAAACTAGTAACACAGGCTACAGCTTGACCAAGCGAGCTGACTAGTACACGTTGACAAGGTTGGGTGCCTTAGCTAGGTAAAGAAATAGAGTCAAGATCTCAATTTGTAATGATACAAGCGTGCCTCCTCTTGCACGCAGCCCTAGCAGAGTCTTTACCGGCTGCCTCTTATGGTCGAGGTAGTATTCCTTACCTTAGGAATCTCACCTACAGGGGAGTGAGGGGGAGCTTTTTGCATTAAAAAAAAAAAAAAAAAAAAGAAAAAGCCTGAAATTAGGGCTTAACAAATACGATTCACACTGCCTAGTCTGGGAAAACAAAGCTCAGGGCAAGCAATTTAAAAGCAAACAATATGGGACAGAACATTTTTCACGTAAAGAGCTGTTTGTGTTCTGCAACTCGGTTAATGTAACAGGGGAAAAGAAAGGAAGCATAAAATGGTCCTTGTCAAAGTGCAGCTTGTCCTGTATAATGAGGCTAAAGCGGAAACTCGTATAACAGGATATTAAAAGCTTTAATTATTTCCTTTTCTTCCAGTGTGATGGCATCTACCTGTAGCCATCAGACACGACCTTTGTTAAATCCATCCTTCCCTCTTCTCGGCACACATCTGCTCCTGTGTTGAAGCTTCCCGAAAAGCGTGCTGCTCGGCAGCGCGCACCAGCGCTGCCCACTTTAAGGCCATTTGCTCTTACAGTATAGTAAGCCACAAACACTACACTGTAATAAAGTAATCCATCAGCACACACAACTCCCACCCCTACCCCAACTTTTCCAGTCTTCTTCATAAGCCATTAGTGACAATGGCTCTATGCGTCACATTCGCAGCAAAAAGCAAACTACCAGGGATCAGAATATTTCCACTTGAACCAGTGGTTTCTAAGAAAAGTCATCACCTCCTCTCCCCTGCACTTAACTTTAAGTAAACTAGTAGGAGTCTGAAAGTTTGTGTTTCCTAACAATTTTATCGTATGAATCATGGGGCGGGAAAGCGGTTTCAGATGCTCCAGTTTTCTTACACAAACCATTCCCATACAGCAATCTTTTCCTCCTGTGACTTGTCAGGTTTATTATTTTTATTTTCATTTTGTAGTTCATTCTCAGGACATGCATATTCTCTTTGAATAACAACTTAAAAAAATGAAAATCTTCTGTTAGCAGCAGCAATCACAGCACATTCCATTTAAAAAGAGCCTTTAACAATATCTGTGATTAAATCAATTTGGTTTGCCCTTTTTAAAATACTCCTGGAACTCTCAGAAAACATACTGCATACATTTATTTCCAAGCCAACATAGCAAATACAAATGAAAATAAAATGACATTATATATTTCAAGAGATTAGATGTGAAAGAAGCATACGTAATTAACTGTACCTAGCTGGATGGCAAATGGCAAATAACTCCATTCTGCCTTGGCGTGTAGAACTCTTGATTTTCTATTTTGTGTAATCTCTCGTAAGAAATAGGAGAATATCCATGAAAAACAAATAACATTGCTGCTGCACCAGAACCCAGGATTGCCTACTGAAACCTCTCCTAGGGAAACAATTAAAAAAGCATCTATTTAATCCACCCACGAAAGACAAAATATTTTGAATCGTGGTTAACTGTAGCGACAGGAAGGTTTTTAAGTCTTAAAAGTAAACTCTGTAGCTGCGGCTTAGAAGCCAGTGAATGACTTAAACGGACACTAAGCCAAAACAATCCTACCAGAAATTTTCTCGAAGGAACCCATTTTAAGAACCATTATTTTAACTTACGCCACAAAACACATTTCATTTGCCCATGGGACTCAGCCGCGCTGGCATTGACAGAGGATTGCAAAGCCACTTAAACAGCTGTGACAGCAAAAGCACGGCACACGTCTGCGTGCTCCAGCCCAGGCAGGGAAGGAGAACGCGGACACCCCTACCTTGGAGTCATTACGCTGCGGAGGAGTAGAGAAGACAAAAATGGAGAGGAAAAGTAGAGGAGGCAAAAGAGTAGGCAAGTGGACAGGACTATTAAAAGGAGAAAAGGGAAAAAAAATGCTTACTTTATGAATACGCTGCATTTTCTCCCATACACCCACAATTTTTTATTTTTCTCCCAGAAAACCAGTTTATGGAACCATTCAAACATATGCTTAAAGTTTCAGCTTTTTGATGAATATCAGTGACTTCAGAGGGGAAATAAAGCAGCATCATTTTTCTATGACAAAACTTAAGTTACGGAATTTTGCTCTTTTCCTACCATTTTGACAATTATTGCTCAGTTACGAGCCCAATGCTGGAAGTGCAGTGCATCCATATATTTTTAACTAATGCAGTTAATATCGTTCAGGATTTCTTTAATGTTTCATATTTAATGTTGAGTGTGGTAACTAATGGCAGAGAATCAAGATTGGCAGGTAAAGAGAGTGGAGATATTTGAGATTTCATGACTGCTTCAGATTACTACATGTAGTAGAGCAGTAATATATTTATCTTACTGACAAAAAAGATTTACAAAGGAGGAATGACTAACACATCACCGACTACTCTGAATATTGTTCCTCAACCTGATGGAGTGGGATCAGACAGACAGGACTGCAGGCATCTCCACAAGACAGCCAAAAAAATCCAGCCACCTCAACTGCCAAGAGACGTTACAGCAGATCTTTGCTATAAATCAAATGAATTTGAGTCTTCAGATATTTTTATTTTAATAACTTTGCCAGCAGTGTCTTCTTTTGAAATTAATATATCTGCTCTAGTGGTTTTCAGTTTTCCTTGTAAAACAATGACAGCTAATAGGAAAGCACTGTCATGTATTCTGACTAAAGGTAATGTATATGTGACAGCTGTGTGATCATCAGTAGGGAAGTCTTTCCAAAAGACAAAAGGAAAAATTAAAATGAGCCTGCAGTCCCAGCTTTGGATTTAAATGTTTAAATGTTTTAATTTGAAAGAACAATGGCTCCTTGAAGCTCCTTCACAACCAGTACTGACAGCCTGTCATTTCTTAACTGGTGTTAAATAGCAGTTGTGCAAGTCTGAGCACCAAACAGTAGATTATGCCTGATGATCCTTAAAACAGCACCGATGCTTCCAAGAGAGCAGAGACGAACAAAGCTTTGCAACCTTTTCAAGTATTCATTTCAGTAACGAAGCATCTTTGGAAGTAAAGCTAACGAGAGAAATACAGTGAGCCTGGATTGTGTTTGTTTAACTCTCCTTTACTTTGTGCTACCGCACGGCAAACCCCTAAGCGTGCTGCGTGTTAACGTCCTGCCCACTGATGCAGCGTACGTGCACGTACAAACACACAGCTCTTCCACTGCTGAAGACCTCTCTTCTCCATCAGAAAGCAAATCCCAGAACACATACAGACTCTGAGGCAATGCGGAAGGCACGGGGATGTATCTGTATTCACCATGAAGTCAAGTGCACATCAGTGGCAAAAAAATTTGCAACTACAGCCAGACAAGTGTTTTTCATCAAAATGCAAGGCTTCACTCAAGAAGCATCGAAAGCTTCTAAAAGTTTGATTTTTCCACAAAAAGCTGACTTCTCCTTCCTGTGGAAGATTCTGCCTGAAAACAATTTGATTTATCTAGGTTAACACAGTATTTTAATGAAAAGAACTTTCGTTTCCCCCCAAACCGCTCGAGGACAAGGTGTAAAGGAAAAAGGGTCCCTTTTCTAGTGACCTGCTTCAAACATGATACACATTCATCTGCAGTCTCCTCTTCTCCCTCTGAAGAGAGGAGGATCACCCTCCCACGGAAGGTAATGGCTTCAGAGCCACACAGGCAGGAATAAGCTTCAGATTAAGAGATTCTGCATTTTTTCTCTCTCTTTTGAGACATATAACGAAACAGTAGTAGAATGGTAATTATTTGCATTGAAGCAGAAACTCCAAGTCCCCATCACGAAATAAAAATTTGTGCACATCCAAAGTGTTTTCCACCTAACTACAAGACAGAAGTCAACACACACAGGATCTGCACCCATCTGCAGGCAGATACTGATGGACCACACTACGCCATGAGAAAGACTGAATAAATAACATGGAAGATAGATAGTTTGATTGCATTTCAGTGACATTAGCGTCACTGGAAGAGTTGTGACTCCAAATGTTTCCGGATCCTGCTTCCCCTTCTCCTCCGATTGCATCCTTTTATGATAATGCAAAAGAAAACAGAACAACACAGGTTTTTAATACAGCAGATGTTTATTAGAAAAAGGTCAAGCACTGAAAGAAAGATTCAACCTCCAGACAGGAAGGCAATGCATCACCTGGCTGAAACAAAATAAAACGTTCTAACATTGCTGAACTGCCTTTAACTGCACAAAGGGATTTTTTTTTTTTTTTCATTTTAGATTATATGATTCCTAAAAGAAAACACTGCTGTAAACATTTCCTTTAAATAAACACCTTTCGATTCAACAGATTTACTGTTGGCTAAAAGAAGTCCATCAGAGCAAAGTAAGAAGGGGAAATACCAATCAAAGTATTTTCCTGTCATTTGGGATTTTGGCTTCATTTAGCTGTTTTAATTTTTCTAGTGTCTGAATTATTTATTTCTTCTCCCCTTCAGGGCATGCACATCATATTTCAAAAACAGTAAGAATAGCAAAATCAATTTTTTGTTTTTGTTTTGTTCCTTATTCAGCTAAACAAGAACCAGAGTCAGACCCTGTATAGCCTTGGAGATTGTACTGAAATGGCAGAGACGGAGCTGTTAACCACCTGGAAGAGGAGGTGCGTCTATCAGCGAGACGAGAAACACGTGCACGAGCCTCATTAATCGGCACGTGCCTTCAGAGCACAGCCAGCAGCACCACAGGGCACCAAGCACCGCACGCTGAGTGCCCCTCAGGTCAGCAGTTCTCCCGGACAAGGATTCCTGGCGGGGTCACCGCCGACCTCGGAGAGGATCCGTAAAACCAGTCCCAAGGCCAAACGTGCTGATCACCCGTGACGCTAACGGGCAGATTCCAGAGGAGCCCCAGGCTCCTCCAAAGTCTGTTTGCTATTTTTCTCTTGTATTTTCCAAGTAGGAAAAAGAGATCATTCCAAAACCAGGAACGTCTCTCCCTTGTAGTTTGCCGCATCCTCAAGGTTTTTTTTCTAAAGATCTGGTCTGTCATGCTGCAAAATCTTGGAAGGGGCCTTAGACTAACACGCTGCCATTGTATGAGCATCTGAGGACTCGGTTGTGCCCATAAACAACAAAAATATCATCAGCTCATCAGAGCTCTACAGCAAAACTCCCACTCACTTCAATGGGTTAAGATTTCACCCAGAATATTTTTGCAGTAACTGATTTTATTTCTCTGGTTTTCCATATATATTGATCAATTCTCAGGCAAGTATTTGCCTTTGCTTACTGCAGAGGATAGCTCACGCCAATAAACATTCTCAAGATGTTATTGAAATACAGATACCCAGATCTGCAATAAATTTTGCATAGGAGGTGATATACAGTAATCAGAAGACAGCATCAATGGAAAGCCAACTTACTCCAAGCATGCCACTTAGCAACTTTTCAAGTGTTCAATAAAATATAAAAGTCTTCCAAGGAGTACTCTACACATAGAAAAGTTTTCCTTTCACTGTAAAATGCATCTTATTGATTTATAATGTACTTTCAAGGAGAACAAAACCTAGTCTATAAAACTAAAATTTAGGAGAAAGCATGACTGTCTGTTGTAAAGGAAACTCCATACCATTAGTGAGGGGATACAGGCTCTCATCATTTCTGATAGACAGATTATGTTCCACCATTGTTTACTTCACATAAATAGGAAGTAAGACAAAAAATGCAACCATAAACGTAAAAAATAATCAGTACTTCTAATGTAATGCATAATTTAAACAAACTTCGTTATTTAAGAAATCGAAAGCTGCATTTGTTGAAAGTACTAGAGAATAGGGTCTGAGCCTTAAATAGGCAGACAAGTAAACAAAGTTGTTTGCTCTTCAGTTAAAACTGAAATTCTTTAATAATTTACCAACTTTTCATAGGACGGTAATCAAGACTTGAGCATGTTCAGAACAGTATTGCTGCTGTTTTCCTCCTCTTAACATGAACTTCTATTTCAATAACTTTTTGTTTACAAAGTGTTTTATCAAGATAAAGTGCAAGGAGTCACTCACAGCTGGAGATGGGGGAAACCATTTTGATTCTTGTTATTCCATCAAAGCAATGGTTATGTTTGTGCAAAGTAACAAAATCATCTCTACCTTGGGAAGATGAGATCTGTGTTGACGTTATTCAAGCCTACATGGTAACTGCATTTGTTCTCATGATAACAGAAAAAAAATCTGCTACCGTGTTTAGCAAACCAGTACAACAGAAAGGGCTTTTGTAGTAAAACACCCTAGAGGAATGCCAAAGAGAGTCTGTAGATAAAATGTTACTCATTTCCTAAGGAAAGTTTACTTAAGCTTACAACTGTGGTGTAAAGAACTAGCAAAATAATTACAAGTGAGAGACAGTCACGCTTTACGGCTCAAAGACATTAAACACATCATCCATAAAAGTCTCGCCCTGTTACTGCTGTACATATAAATCTCACATTGAAGACTTCTTGTAGGAAGTTTTTAGCCGGTACAGTTCAAGATGTGAAAGGTGTTAACTCCTGAATTTTCAGAGATCTTGGTATGTACAGACCTGACCGGGAGTGCTTTTAATACATAATATTAATATATGCTATATTACCAATCCATTTATTCTTGATTTATTTATGATGTTATATATCCCAGAAGATGCATGAGAATTCTGGAATTCTGTTGTTCAAGTTAGCCCTGATATCCTTCACGAGCTGTACAGCCTCTGCTATGTACAGCAATACACACTTATATAGAACTTTTTAAAATGAAAAAAGTTACAAGTCAAAAGCACATCAATCCAGCAGCACTGCTCAACAGGTCAGATTAAGAACGCAAAGAACATTATCTTGTATTCACTGGAGCAATAGTTTTGCTAAATAAATATAGTTGGAAAATGTTGCCAAAATCAGAAGCCTTTGAGTCTATGAGATAAAAGGAAAGCTGGTTCATCTGCATCCTCTAACAGGAAGGAGAAATTAATTGAAAGCCCCACTGGAAGCAGGATTCTTCTACTATGGTTAACGAACTCTCTAGGATGCCTGGCAATTTTTCCCCTCTCAAGGCCCCAAGCAGGATTCTCGGCTCACATCACAGGATTAGTCTTTACTGAAAGCTGCATTTTTCTGAAGGAGGATAGCCTTGGTAGGGACCCTAAAGATACAGAAGACAAGTGAAAGAAAACTTTTGAAATCCAGGGTGAGCCCAGAACACGCTACATGTAACGTGGAAAGCAATATTTAAGGACAGATTTTTCAATCAGGCCAATCTCCAAGGAGGTACGGCCAACAGACCTCCCTTCCAAAATCACCTCTGACTTCGAGACACACTTCTGCAACTAACCCTTGCAATAAAAAAAAAAAAAAAAACCAACACACACCAAAAACGAAAAGGAAGAGTGGGAATAAATTCCACTCAGTGCTTTCAGATTTTTTTTTCCATTTAAAACATACATTTGTACAGTTAAATTCCCCATAAATAGCATAAATTTCATAGTTGATAACATCTGTAATTAGACTTCAACATTCACACTGCTATTAATTGTCCTACATGGCACAAGTTTTGACTGAAAACAGCATTTACCTGTTTCTTTTTTCTCAAACTATCATATTTGAAAGCCTACTAGATAGGATGATTTTTCTTGAAGAATAAAACTAAATCGAGTTTTAATCTGAAAGATCAAACTGTAAGGACAAGATTGAAATAAATGTTTGGTTGCAACAAATGACCTGCTCTATAAATCAAGCTCAGAAAGTATATAAACAACAAATGTGCACAAAAAAAGCAAACATTGGTTCTGCAGATTCAACTTAAAAAAATGAAAACTGCAAGATGGAACCCACATGACTAGAAGAAAAGTAGCTGCGAAAGACTTGGGAAACCATCGGCTAAAACACAGGTTCCCTTCGTCAAAATTCGGATCACGCAGCACTGCAAATGAGGGCTATCCCCACTGCAAACTTCAGCTGTAAAACAGAGTAACGCCAGTATTGCTATATTTATCATGGAGCAATTCAAATTTGACCTAAAGACGTGCCAAGAGACTTGATGCATCTTTGTCTTAGATGTTCTCTGAGGGCTGCATAAATCAACGTAAGCTGCGTCACCCCCCCAAACACGAGCTGGAAATCTGTACCTTCCCTCCAAAAGATGCTGCAGTGTTGGTGCTTCGGGTGCAAAAGAGATGCAGTGGTATTTATTTTTCATCAATGCTTTGCCTTTGTGCCAGTCACAAGTTTTTCTACTTCTCTAGCACAGTTTGCTATCCACTTCTCTGCTTCTAATGACTTCTTTTGCCTTTTGGCCAGCTCTTTCATGGATCCTGATACTCAATCAACATTCTGTTCACCGAGTAAACTTCCCAGAATCTTTTACAGCCCATTGCATTGTGCTTTAAGGTGGAAGAGAAATAAATGTAGACCCTAACTCATAGTTATAAATATTTATTTTACATTCTAAATGAATTTTCACTGCCAGTTCTTCCATATGTAAGCAGCTTGCTGATAAGGGATGTTGTGTTACAAGCACTACGTATTTCAGAGCGTATGGGTGTACAATGTGTCCCGGTCCAAGAGTTGATTTCAACAGCAGGTACTACACACAAAACAATCGTGTCAAGCATTTACAGTGCATTTTTCCATATAGTGAAATGCTCAGCGGAAGAAGTACTCTATTTGAATAATTAAAAAACCTTTTTCCTCCCTGCCCTGCTAGGCTTGATCCCAAGTTCTTAGCCTGAACCCCCGTTTCTCCCTCACATGGTATGTTCAATTCCCATTTATTTTTTGAGTGCTAATAGTGGCCCATAACTTCAAGTACTGCTATTCAGAGTCAGTGCATTTTCCCTGATTAATTACTTTGGAGAGATGATACCTCTGGGAATCAAATACATCGTGTGCTTAACTCCAGAATAGACAGTTCTTGTCAATAACGTATCCAAGCAGCTTAAAACTTCAATAGCCTGGTTTCTTATATACTGTAAGTGGTGCTGAATATTCAGTTTTATTTCTCTGTTTCCCTGCCAGTAGGAAATAAAGAACATACTTTTAGCTAAATGAGAACTGAAGTGCATTGGAAGAGTGCTATAAATTATATGCAGGCCACCAAATAAAATTCAATTTTCAGGTAATGTGAAGGTGTAATGCGTCTGGAGAAGCTGTTTTGCATATCACACAAGACAGCAGGCAATAAGGAGCAGGGAATGACTAAAACCTGATCTGTCACATGCAACTCTTTGATTGTTCCCCCTACTTTACCTACTCTAATCGCACTGTTGCAGTGTTGATTCAGAACACGGCGGCCCATGAAAAATGTCACCGTTCTGTCGATGTTGCGGATCCGCTGGCAATTTCAGCAAGCACTGGATGCACATAAAGGGTGATAAGGCACTACATCCTGCCATGCTCAGCAGGTTTTCCATTTCCTCCTGCAATTACACATCAAACTGTTTTAGCTTCACAAGCTTCGGCACTATAAATGGCCTCAAGGCAGAAGTCTGCTTCGCACACTGATGAGTCTATCTTCAAAGCAGAGTGCAAACTCAGGTTTTGGGGAGAGATTTTTTTTTTTTAAAATACCCTTTTTCCAGAGCTTTTAAGAGTTTACTTAGAGATTATTCCTACCATTATCTCCATGTACTCCAATTAACAGGCAGTTTTATATCAACATTAACTGGAGCTGCCTCCAAGAGGAGATGAAAGCCATGCATACGCTAAGAGCAAGCCACCGTCTGCGTAAGAAGCCTGTTCATAGCATTACATCTTTACATACTGGGCTTTTTCTTTTGCCCCCCACCCCCACCCCTTTTTTTTTTTCCTACAAGGCTACCTGGAATTCAAGACTGATAATAGGCAGAAGAATCTGGTTTTCAGATGCCCAAAACCTTGCCTCACACTACAGCAATGCTGCCGAAACTGCATCTTTCTCCTGTTGCTCCGTTTCAAGCGGTTCATGCATTCTGGTATAGCTATTTCCAACAGTTTAATTTCAGAAATTTAACACCCCTTCCCCACCTCCTGCATGCCTGTGCTTCATTTGTAAACAAGGGGAGGCAGCTCCTCACCTACCCTGTGCAAAGCCAGTGCACCCTTACAAACACGGTGCTGCAGACCTGGTCGCAGCTGAGAGGCAGCCGCTTTTTTTCTCTCCTCACCAGTTTCGTCTCTTTAGCATACAGACCGGAGGAGATATGTAGATAGCACCAACAAGATTACTCTGACACTGCCAGAAAGCTATCCTCTGATTTCATACTTGCTCCCAAAGTGTGCTAACACTTTGAGACTATAAATGTAGCTCTTGCCTTCCTGATAGGCTGAGAACTTTACAACTAGCAAAATGATTGTAGCATCTGAATTTCCAACATGCAAGCTGAAGGCTGGGACTGATGCTAAGATGGAAACAAGGCAATGTTAAAGTTACTGCTCTTGAGTATACTCGCACTGTGATTTGCTCAACCACAGATATCTAACCTGACATAAAAACAATGAATCTCAGCGTAGAGCTAAACACAACTGCAGTGGCATCCACGGACCCAAGCAGAAGACAACTCCCACCCAGAAATTACAACTTTCACCTACTCACACTTCTCATGCCGGCCATGAGAAGTGAGATGAGACATGGCAGAAACCATAATCCCTACCAACTCATGACTGGCCACGACCAAAACCTCCACCCACCTCTGAGCTTCAGAGCCAAACTCAACACTGCAACAGTTGTTACAACATCTGCAGCTCCCGTGATGCATACGGTCACCCACACGGGTTCTCAGTAGCAACAAAAAACGCACAAAACTCCTACAGGTGTTGCCAGCTGCAAGACACACGTGCAGTTTCTCCCACAGCCCATCCCCGAGATACCATTAATGAGATGTTGGGACTAAGAGAAGAAACCACCACTGCCACAGCGTACACGGTCCTCCTTCTCTACCCATGCCCTCATAGACAGTCACACAGCAGGGATCTGAGCTGCCCAAATTGTACCCTTTGCCAAATGATGCCAACACCAATATGAGAGACAAGTCTTAGGACTGGTCGGAAATAATAGATGGTTTGTGTGCCCTCCACCTCTGTGAGACAGCATGACAAAAGGACTGTCAGAGAAAACATGAAGCAGCAGCATTTAGCCACTGAAAATGAATAGGAACAAACAGTTCCTTGCATGCCATAACTGACAGCTTGTTCCTGTGCCTCTCCAATGACCCTATCCATGAAGAACATGGACCTTTTTAAATATGCCTCAGGGTGTATTAGTATTCATTCCCAACCTTTGCAAAGCTCAGCTGTCATTGCTGCCTAAAATGGGCTTTGTGTTCTTTTTAAAAAAAAACTAGAAAATATTCTGTGCTAATGATGTTTAACATACACCTAATTTTCTGATTAAATCAATTATCAAAGCATATGCATGTATGCCAGCCCTCCCAACCAGGACTGCACTGTACCCATTTTAAAACATGTTTTAACTTCCTGAGCAGCGAAGACCTTTCAGGAGGGAGTCAACAGCTTCAGGCAGCACGTTCAAAGTAACAGAATGATTACTCAGATGATCCGACTTACGACTTCAAGCTGTCCACATTTATGCACAGAGAGAGAGCACCGCACACACGCAGGGCTCCAAAACTATCGGCATTGCCAACCTAACCTATCCCACCGCTGGGAAGCAGAGAGATGCCAGCGAGGAAGGCAGAAGGGGGCATTTGATACCTTAATAAAACTTAATAAAGCTTTGAATATTACCGTGTCGGTAAGTAAAACACAGGACCAGTGAAACAAGTCAGTAACATGCCTGAATAGGTGAGAAACTGCTGGCATAACAGGAAATTTAAGTAAACATAGGGAAGATTTATCTACCTCTGATTGTGATCTATGCCTCGGCAAGAGCTGCATCTGTCCTTAATCTTTATCATCACTGCTACCTGCATCTTTGACTCTACCTTTGCCATCCCATGACAAGATATTTTCCAACCCTCGTACTTACTGCAAACTCAAGACATGTTTGGCATTGCTTGCTACTCTAACTTAAGCACCTGCTGTTCGTAATAAAATGACTATTTCCTTCTTTCTTGGCATCTTCTCTCTTCGGTGGCATTGTTACAACACTTGCTGTAATTCTCAAGTGCTGCTCCAGATTGAAATCTCATCGGGGATACGAAAAACCTTTTCTAAATTCCAAAAATAAGCAACTATTAAAGTATGGCTGGGTGGATTCTTTCGGTGATATTTTTGTTGTTGTTTTTAAATATGGAGATGTTTGCTGGTCTTTCCATTCAGAACTACGAAGAAGAGAATGAGAAAAATGGGTGAAATGATGTGAGAAGGCAGGTGCATACAGAGGACACCAAGCTGAAATAAAGACCATGCTGCTACCAATAAAAGGAGAAGGTCCAACAAATTTCATATATAATAATAGCTGTTTCTGCATAAAGTCCATTTGCAAAGAAGCAAATCAGGACTCACGGCATTAAATGCTTGTTTAAAAAAGCCTCGTGAAATGTTGCTTACTATGGACTCCTCTAACCAGTGCCGAAACCAAACCAGACCCAAGCAGAACCACACCACCCCGAATTTGCTTTTTGAATGTAAGGTAGAGTCCAACCTTGCAAAGAAGATTTCAGTGACTGTTTACGACATGTCCTCTCACAGGTGAGGTCTGGTGATTAAGAAGAAAAATTAAGCCCTGGAAGTCTCCTTATGAACAGGAATATAAACAAGCTGTGGTCAGAATTTAAGTGGCCTCTACTAAATTTAGATTCTATCATCTGTGAATAACCCTTGCCCCACCACAGTTAACAACGTGGTTGAGAGAAGCACGTATCTCAACTGCTGCTGTAGGTTTTTTTTAGTTGTGGATCCTGGTCAAGTTGATATTGATCAGCACAAAGAACAAGAGCATCCTTCCATCTTCAGTTTCTCAGAAAAGCCGTATTTCAAAGAGTCTTTAATGGATTATTAAATAGTACTGAGGAAAACTTAACCATGATCACTTATTTAACCAAGAAATGATGAGCATTTTCAAGCAAATCACTTACCACATCCATGGTGATTTTAGTGAGTATCTTTGTTCACTTTATTCTAATGTGAGCTTTCTACAATCCATCTGCAGTATATCTTGCCTGAATAATTATGTCAAACATACGAAAACAAAGCTGGCAGGAGGGAGGGAGAAAGAGATGGCATGCCACACCAGCCGAACAGGATGTAGAGTAATGGAAACGGCAGCTATGTGAAACTGCAGAGACTAACTACTAAAGGTTCTGCAAAAGAAAATTATGTTTCTCAGATACATTAGAATTATTTGAACTTCAAGTATGTTTATGGAATAGTTCAGCTCCTTGAAAGCATAAATTGCAAGAGATGATGTTCAAGTCATTTCTATTACCCTGACACAGTTGACAAATGCACCATTGAATGATTTTATCACTACACAAACTCATCATAACCATCAGCACACCACTACTGGTAATGAAAAGCACTTTATAAAACGCCCTGTGTGAAATTTAAAATTTGATATGCCTTCTGTCTGACAGCTATCATGTATTAAACTCACCTTTTAACTATGGTTAAAGCCAGGTGAGTACCCGAGTAGCCTTGGATACCTGCACTGAGAATAGCTAAGCGGATGGAGTTCAGAGAAGCTAAATAACAACAATATTAACAGCATCTAAGTTCATACAGTATATTTCCTCCAAGTACAACACATTATCTTCAGATGCAACATCAGCCATTTATATGAATCCCGACAGGCAGCGAAGATCCGTGTGCAGTGACAGCTGAATACCAAAATTAATGCAGGTGGTTTTCCTGTTTCAACGTATGTTTTGCAGGAAAGATACATAGCTCTTAATCCTGCGCAGGTGTGGTGCACAGTAACACTAAGAAATTACGAGTACACAGACATCTTTATGTTTTGCCTACTTGGCAATCTATATTTTCTGCACACAGATTTATTTGTAAGTGATCCATATGCATACCATTCCCAGAGTTTGTATAAGGAAATACTTCAATAGCAAACCAAATAAAATAAAATCACTTAGGGTGTGGTGAAGGGCAAAAAAGGGAAGGTTGGCATAAGGCGTAATTCAGACAAAGAGCTCAAGCTGAATCTAAACTACAGGAAATAACGGAATTGGCTCCAAAACCAAATAGACCACTGATACTTAAAAAGTGATGAGGTTTTTTTATTTAGAATTTTTTATTTTAAATTACTGTTACTTGCTTGTTTCCAAAAAACTTTGTGTACGTTGTGATGCTTAGCAGAAATCATGCCAATGAAATGGGCAAAGTTTGGATGTCTCCAGACTTGGCAATACTGGATAGCTCCAGCTGCTCGGTTCATGCTTCTCCCCTTCAGGACTCAATCACCTCTGTGTGAAACAACTTCTTCATATATAAAAACATCTAATCCACCTAAAGGCTATAAATGATGAAACAAGGAATCGAAATTCAGGTATTGCTGGATGAGCCAGACAGGAGATCCAATTTGCATCATGCAAGCAAACAAAACTTCTGCAAACTGAAGCCTCAAGAAACAACAATACCGTCGATGTGCACATTTCTTGCTGTTTAATCAAAATTGTTTTCTGTTATATTTTTGTGTATATTTGATGCAATTACTGGAAAAGTTTTTAGCTTGTTATGCAGGTTGTCAGAATAGATGATCTAACAGTGCCTTCTGGCCTTAAAATCTATGAATCTTTGATATATTTCTCAGGAGCTGGTGGAATATTACCATTACTTTTAAAATGCCTAGGCATACACTTCTCTGGCAATCTGCAAGTTATTACTCACTTTTCATTTACTTAATGCTTTACCTTCCCAACCATTTGAATTAAACTTTCTAGGGGAGAGGCATGTCAGGGTATGCTCTCTAGTATTTCTTTGAAATTAAATTCTAATTGCAGTGTATTATCTGCATTGAACTGAACATTTTAAACTGGAATATTTAAAAACCTACATAGTCTTGCTGAGAAGAATCCACCTGAAGTGCGACTGGACCCTGCTTCTGTCCATCTCAGGCTGGCTACGCCAAGGGAATTTGCTGTGATTGACTGGTTGCACCCAGGAGTCAATCAGCCCTCTGACCCTGTTCTCACAACCACGGCAAACACAAAAGGCTGCAGCACACACTGTTTCACACAAATGTACTTTCCTTCCACCCAGATACAGCACAGATGCAAAGACAGGTTAGGATTGGCAGTTAAATAAAAACTGATTTAAGGGGGAAAGAAAAAAAAAAAAAAAAGAAAAAGAAAAAACCCCACAAGAATGTTTTGAAGATGGTCTGAAGCATGCATCTATTGAAGAAAAAGCTGATTTATAATGCAGGGCCCAGTCCCCTTCTCAGTGAGTAACACCACTGCACTTGGAAATTCTTAAGTTAAATCAGATTTCTAAGTGCACTGAAAACATATGCAAAGCTACATTTTTAAACCATTTCCTCTCCATGCCAGCTTACTGCTGTACTTATAGTATTTCATGGGCTTATTAAAATTGCAACTGCACAACAAGAATTACTATAACCAGCGCCCAAACTGAAGTTACATGTAAGGGGGTCAGTTTGCCAAACTGCCAATGAGCAACTTTTATAACAGCTGAATTAGAGATGTCCTGAATACTTTTCTGCCAGCAGCAAGTCTCTGCCTTATTAACTATTGACTTTGTTCCAGAGTTGTCCAGTAAAACTGCATTTTTAAACCTAATCTGCATCAACCGGAGCTGTCCACAAGCAGAAGAATCTTCTGTGTACAGCATTGGAAATAATGGAAATATTCCCTCCATAATCAGAATTATACTTTTCTCTTGAAGCTAAGCTGCTTTCTGTGATCAGCAGCTGCTTTGTAGTACTAACCATGATTTTTTTTTTAATACAAAACCAAAACATACTGCTTCTACATATCTTATTTTAATAGCAATATGCTATAAAGATCAATCATTGAAATCATCTAAGTCCAAATCTGAGATTCATTTCAAACATACCCAATGGCCAACTGGAGGTTTGTGAGGTATTTCCAGCTTACCCTTCGGATTTATGTTTGTAAATCCATTGTTATCATCTTTCCCACATTTGTCCAGTATTCACATTGCATAAAAAGCAGCAGTCAATAGCAGAAACAGGATGACACCACTGTAAAGTACCTCCTAAAAGCCCTGCTCTGCCCCCTACCAGAGTGAACCAGAGAGAAGACCACAATTTTGTAAAGAGGCAATTTCTCTCATGTTTTAACCAGTCATTCTTCCACTTGGAGATTAGCAGCTGGGTAAACTGCTTAATTTTAACCTCTTTTATTACGGCTGTATTTTGCTTGGAATAGTTCCAGAACAGGTTCTTCCCCTGCTATATTTTCAGTTTGGGGAAATACTTCCAACCTGAATGACTAGTCAAAAGACATCACAAAGTAGCTTGGAAAAACCTTCCCTGGAAGAAAATGAGAAAGAAGATAAGAACGGACAGAAGGAAAAGATGGAAAGGAGCTGGTTTTAAAATGGCATGATATATAAAAAAAAAAAAAAAAAAAAAAAAAAAATCTGCCATAGCTGTGGGCCCAAACTGGGGACAAAGATGAGGTTCTCCCTCACCAGTATGAATGTTCAGACAACAGTGCTGGTTTTAATGCAAAGGCCCAGACAAAGCATGGTAAATCCAACACTTCCCATTACTGCTCCTTCCCCATAAAAGAATATCCTTCCTAAAAAAGATGATCCAGATTGTGGGGAAAGCTACACGTATTTTCAATAGATCTTTCTCTTTTCATCATAAAAGCGAGCTCCAGCAGCTCTCCCATGGAATTCACTGTGAAATAAAATTTGCAACCTGGCAGTGGAGTCTGATGAGCAATATACAATCCTTCCTGAAAGGCCCAGGAGGATTCTATTGTTTTGAGGCTTAATTTTCAATTTGCATCTTTAAAAAGGTATGATTTCATCCAAATTCACTGGTCTGCTCATTTATATTTATCTGTAAGAGACCACATTTTAGTTCCTTTGAAAAGAAACACAGTAAAAAATTTTATGTTCAAAATTATTCTTAGAGCACTACTCATATTTCTTGTTTTATTGCAATCTGCTTGAACAGAGAGTGACTAATTTGTTTTGAAGGGCCTGATTCTGCAGGCACTCGATAGTAGTCCCTTTGTGTTCTGTACGTAAAGCAGCAAAAAGAGGAGGTCAAGTGGCATAAATCGGCACAGTTTCATTGCAGTCAATGGCTTTAGGCTGATTTACACCAACAGAGGATAAAATCCTACATGTCAGAATGAAAAAATACGGAGATACTTTGCCCCGTGCTAAACAAACCTCTTCTTAACAATGACAAGCTGAAAACTAACTGCAACTGGAATCAATTAAAATTCATCACAAAGCACTTAGTACCTTGCTTCAAACCAAACAAAAAGTTGTGCCTCGCAGCTTACAATATCCTGGGAATGTTCAAGCCAGCTCCCTTCAGAAAAGGCTCTTGACTGTGTTTCTATAATGAACAACTTAAGAACTGTAAATGCAACGTTAACTAGTGGTAAAACCTTCAGGATACACAATGATTTTGAAAGAGAGCGATTAAATGGCTAGTTATTTTGAACCCGTGTCCCCATTTAAACTATTTTCCTTGTAGTCCATCTGCCAGAGAGCCTTTAAGGCAGACAAGAAGATGCAATACCCATCACAGAAAGCTTCTATTACACTAACATTTCCAAAAGACCCACAATGCTGACTATCATGAGTCTCATTAAGAAAATGCAAGTTGCTCCACTATCCTTAAATATATTAGTTCCATGGGCATTGTGTACAGAAACGAGACGGAGCTCTTTCAACAAACGCAACCAAAACCAGCATTACTCTCTCCACTCCTGCTGTTCTCCTCACATATCTGGAGATAAAGTCAGGGTCCTGCTAATGGAAACTAGGTCCCATCTTGGCCATTTGCTACTTTTTTTCCACAGAAACTATTGGATTTAAACAAAACATGGAAGGGAGGATGGGGGGAGCCTTCGCAGTTCTCTCAGCAGGAATGAAAAGTTTCTCTCTCATTCACGACTGCCAGATGGCAAAACTAATTCCATGAGGAAGACAAATTTTAGGGTTGATATTTTCACTACACATGTTCAATAAAGTAAATAAAGAATCTGAAGAAATTTATGTAACTCAAAGGAGATTCTCAGCACGCAAAAAATTCAGGAATGAATTTAATTGCTGTACCTGAAGAAAGAGGAGATATTAGTATGGAAAATTCGTTATCCTACACAACATTCATTTTATTCGCCACATCATGAATATCGGGCAGTATCAGCCATTTGCATCAAAGCTCAAAAATATTCCAGCAGCACTCTGGGATGAAATCCTTACCTACTGGAATCAATGGGAACGTGGTAGCTTTGGTCCTGGCAGGATTACAAGGTATGCATTTGATGTGCTTACAAAGATTGATAAATGTGATTCCAGACTGATTTCTATTTGGAAACTTTCCCACCCTACCTTTCTCATTTCCTCTACAACACACTTTCTAATACCTTCATTGGCAATTCCTCTCTGAAGGCAAAGAAAATCAAAAGGTCAAAGCCTTAATTTGTACAAATCATAATGTGCACGACTAAAAACTTACTGCTAACCTTGACACTCCAATAATTGATTACCCAACCTCACTTTGAAAGCAGTAAAAACAAACAAACAAAATCACAGAGAATTCACAGAATCACTGTTACCAGCGACATCAAAAGCCCTGAAACATTTATTTTTTCTTCTAAATTCTGGAAATGAGAGGCGACTAGAAAAGTCTTCCTTTAAAACAAATATCTAGAAACCTTTGTGAGGCGCAATAAAAAAGCTGGAAAACAAGAAATTACTGTACATCTGAAGTCCTTGAAACCAAGGAACAAATAAAGAACTTTAAAACACAACTGGGAACTCCCTCTGCCAATCTCACAAACATCTGGAGACTGACTCATGAGTTTTGGGTTTTTTTATTTTGAGGTTGGCACAACTCTGATGTAGGACGTTATGATTTGGCCAAATTAATCCTTTGGAGTAAAAGATACCGAAGATAATAAAACAGATTAGGTAAATACTATTTTTATACATTTCACTGACTTTTCCAGTCAACGTTATGTTTGTGAGACATTCCACACTGCGACCTTCAAGTAGATCTCTAATGTAATAGCATTAAGTAAGTGAGAATTGAACAGAGCTGAAGTGTTCAGCAAAACCTATCACCGAAGCTGCTCCATCTGCTTTTACTTATTTAGGAAACAGCAGGTTTCACATATTTGAGATGAAACGAATGAGAAAACATTACAGCAACATAACTTCCTTCAACTGAAAATACCCACTTAACAGATTTTAAAACAGATTTCTAATACATGTAGGAAGGGTTCCCTGATTTTTTTTTAATTGGCTCAGTAAAGTACAAAGATGTTTCATTTCTCACAGGTTTACTTCTGTAACACTTATTTGTTTAACAGTTTTGCAGTGGAAACCGCGCTGCCAGCTCATGCTGCTTCTTCCTACATAACATTGCTAGAATCCATCCTTTAAAAAAAAAAAAAAAAAAAAAAGCGGGCCTCGATGGTGTAAAGTGTTTGTAGAGGTGCTTAATCTTACCCATAAGCAATCCCAAGGAGCAATTCCTCTCTGCCTTCAGCAGCCCTCTCACACCTCTGGTCTCTCCGCGCATCCATCCACGCGCTGCTTCCCACGTCTCTGGCTACACGTGAGCTTCGCTCGTACCAAATTTTGGATTCTCCAAGCTGGCGCTCGGTGTGCCGTGGATCCCATCCTGCCCACAGCACCCTCGTCACCTCTCAGCCCGCTCCCACGCGCGCTGGGTCCGGGGTGCGCTGCTCCCCCAAAGCCTGCTGCCCAGCAGCAGCCTCACAGCAGGCAGCTTTTCTGGGAAAACCGTCCTTGATGCTGGGAGCTGTAAGCTCGTTTCTGCCCTCCAAACCCCTCACAAAACTCCCTTCTTTCAATCCGTTTTCCAAACGGAACTACTTCTGTACTGCTCCAATTCAGGTTACGCCAGGGTTGCTTCATCAGCCAAACCACTCGGAGTATTCAGGCTTCGAAGGCTTGTCTCCAATAGCATGATTTGACGATAAAAGCCAAGATATCATCAGTCCTGTACTTCCCTAAGGTAACCATTGCCTTAGTACCTTGTATATACACACACACACACATACATATATATATATATATATCTGTCTATCTCAATGCAGAGAGCTATGCACTCGCTTGAGCTCAACCAGGTCTTTAGACTTCAACTTGGTGTAAACTGAATACACCAGTTCCCCACTCAAAAAACCCTCACACATCCACAATATAGTGCACATTATGGACTTTCTGAAACACTGCCATCTCTGACTACATCTGTAGTTTACTCTCTTAAATGTACTATATACACATAAGGCACTAGAGATATAATAAATTAACAGTGAAACTACAGAACTGGAGAAAAAATATAAAGCGGCAAATTCTCCTTCTAGCCATCCCACACCTGACAGCATTACCATTTCCCTGTGCAATCATCATCAAGAATCATTATGTAGCTTTTTTGCAACCATCATAATTACAATTAAGTTTCAAAGAATTACCTCCAAGCCAGGTGCTATATACAGTTTTAATGTCACTGGTCATTTCTGAAATGCTAAGAAGCGTAAAATTTTTCTGATGTTTAATGTGACAGCAACCCACCATTGTGACAGAGTGTGTTAACTGTGAAAATTAAATAAATTAGCTCAATCTTCAAAAGATGGCATTGTTAAGGATGCTCAGCAACTGCAATGTGATTGCCTACATGGGGGAAAAAAGGAAACGTCACTTTTGAAAGTAAAATGGATTTCTCTTATTCTTACTTCTACAGAGAAAATTGAGTCAAATGAATGGAATCAGGCAGAAGAGTAGAACAGTAAATATTTTCTCATTTTCAGGCTGCCAATTTAAAGCAGCTTGGTTTTGTCAGAATTCCATAAACTTTATGGTCAATAATAAGTAAAAGTAGTATATAACCCTACCATTTTAATTTACTATGGTTGTCAGTCATTTATATATTTCAAGAAAATAATTAAAACAACGCATGAAGATCTTCATATTTTCTGAAGGTTACCTGCTGTAATTTTCAGATTTTACTTAAAGAGCAAAACCAATAGCTGAGAACATGTAAGCATTACTTAAGTGAAGCACTGTACAATAGGGGGAAAATCATATGAAAAGTTTATCCATATACTCAAATAAAAAAAATTAACTTCCTAGTAAGATAACTTATTTAGTACATTAATAATGAAAGCTGATTAAATCACATTTGTCTGTGTTAACATACCTGCAGCAAAAAGATGTTACAAGAAAACAAATTCGAGCCTAAAACCACAAAATTATAGAAGTCTGAACCTGTAGTCTTGCATTCAATTTTAAACCAGCCTTTCCACTTCAAATCCTGGGGCTCTGTCTATCTGAACCTAAAACTGCCAGGAGTGTAACCACAACTCCTTAATGCTAGAGTTGACATGAGCTAGATTAATTAAAAAAGCAAGCAGAAATAATTTGCTTACTTAACGCATCAAAACTGATTGAAAAGTTGAATATTTAACCCATAAGTAGATTGTTATTTCAGAACTCATCCTACATTACGAGGAGTTATTTGTGAAAATAAATTATGACCTGAAAAGTTATGTTGTAGAGTTCTCATATTACATTATAAATCACAGAATAACAAGTGTAAAACAGCAGTTTGTTTCAATAGGGTTCCAATCGTATGTTTTGATCAGGTTGGAAAAAAAACACCTCGGCGATGAACATGCCGTCAAATCGTAACTACCATTCAACACTTCGATTTTACCACAGCAAAATTTACCACTGAATTTAAATGATCTTTTGACCATTTCTACAAAGCTATCTGGTTGTAATATAACCTCATAATAAAAAAGCCGGCAGTGAAACCAAACAACTCTCCTACCTTGATAAAAGCCCCAGTTCCCCCATGCTTCAAAGCATAAATTCTCTCTCAACCATTTCCAAGGAAAAATGCTGCTACTACATAAAACTGCATTGCACACCAAAAGCGATCATCAAGTAAGACAGACCTTGATTCTGGCACAGCATACTCAAATGCTGACCAACACTCGAGTCCGTACATAGTCAAAATCTGAAAAAACAGCAATTTGTTATCCAGAGTTTTACGAAACACAATGCTAATTATTGGCAGACCATCCACGGGCTACAAGACGTGCAGAGTCACGGTTGACATCTAACACTCCTGTTGATATCGATGAGGACTCCTCTAGCACCAACAGTCCCACGGTATTACAGACGGGAGCATTAAGAGAGGACAACTGCTTGGACACGCTGGTGGAAAGTCAGATGAACCTCTAAATATATGTGTGCTGAGGTTAAAGCTTCAGCAAACAGCAGCAAGTATCTGTGAAATGCTTCATTTTCAACAAATTATCATGTACTTGCACATCTCCCAGATTCTCTGTGAGCCATTGAAGGCCTGTGAGGTGCACAGGAGTTCAAAAATCAAATGGTCAAACATCAGCTTTCATTAGCTGGCCATGGAAGAGCTACGTCTCTCATCCCCCCGCATATATAAAGGCAATACAACATCATGCAATTTTGGTTTGTCATTTTTCTGAGTAACTTAGTAAGTTAAACATGTATTTATCTCCCTTTCGAAATATCTCACTAAAGGCTAAAGCTCGTGTTTGTTTGTACAGACAGGAGATACGTCTCCCCACAACTGACAGATGTGTTTGAGGTTCAAAAAAATGCATTACTAACAAAAGGGCAATTGGTTGATAAACGGAATATTCTGAGTAACTCCTTTAATTGCTAAATACATTTTTCTCAGAGAAGGAGGCATTAAATGGATGTAATGGCAAAAGATGAACCATACGTTATTTTTTCTGTCCTGTGCGATGGCAAAGTTCATGATTCTAAAGAAAATTTCAATCACTGTTTTGGCAAACAGAAAGGGCTGTAACTCTTAATTCCACGTGGCTTCTTCGATGGTATGGATCATTGCGTTGAGTGAAGAGACCAAGTTCCTTCAGCAATCCTCATTACACGATGAACTAGGTTCTGGTCAAATTTACTTCACAATCATAACGTTTCTAAACAAGCACATGGGTGAAGGTCTAGCACAGTCTACCTTTTGCCTAATGACCTGAAAAAATATATTTTTATTTTAGGTCAAGAGAAGCACAGGAGAACAGAAACTCCCAGTAGCCATAATGCAATGCAATGCCCCTCTCCAAATCCCCCATCCTCTCTCCTGTCCATTCTGTCCCATGTATCACAGCCATCCATGACCACAGGACCAACAGAAGGATACGAGAAGCAGCTTTACTGCCCTACAAACAAAACGAAGAAGCAACAAGAGCAACAACTAGAAATGGCCTTTCTACCTCAAAAATAGAGGAAGATTTTAGGGGACTTTTGCAACAGCTGTTTAAGGGAGCAAGCCACAAAATCCATCTGAACCATGAAAGAACAGTCACACAGGCTTGATCAGCGTCTGCTAAGAAGGGCGTGCAGAATTGCACGCAAATCCAAACGGAGGCCCACAGTCACTACATCACTGACTTGTGGACTCAAACAAATACCACAACTGTCCGAAAAACAGAGAAGTTGACACACCCAAGCACTAAAGGTCTCACCATGTCAAGTGCCAGAACTTGATCACACACACTGAAACCAGATGTGCAGCCTCTCTCTGACATCCCTAAGAAGTTCAGCACCCAACATTGACTGCACCACAAGGAATCCAGGTTTCAAAATCACATCGGCATTTACAGAAGTCCTGGTCTCTCTCCCATCAACCTCAGGCATACGTGAGTAAACAGCCACACAGTGTATTTACCAGCAATACGAGAATCAAACTTAGCATTTGTCTTAAAGATATCTCAGGAATATTTGTACTCAAATGTATTAAAAAAACAAACAAACAAACAAACACACACATTTACTTTCAGCAAGTATCTTCAGTTCAGCAAAATCAAAGTAAGGCACATATGAAGCATTACAGCAAACATACAGAAGAAAACCTTTGGTGGAAACATGTCATGGTATTTCCAACGTATTTTCCGTTTTCACAGGACTTTATAGTTCTTACTTTACCACTGAAACATGGTTACAGAAGTTTATCAGCCTGAGAGAGTCGCTCATTAAGAAGAGGAATCCTTTTTAATTGAAACAATAATATTGAAGAGATGCACGATGCCTGACCCACAGGCTTGGCTATACAACTCCAGAATACCATATAACTCCTGCATAAGGCAACTCATTCAGGACTTATTCTGCTGCAGTCAGGTTGTCCCAAGATACATAACATTATTAGACAGACCAGTAATAGGTTAAATTTCATAATGAAGCCCAGAGTAAACCGAGTAACAAATCTGAGACTACAAATTTAACAGCAGCAGCTGCTACTGATGCTAATGCAAATCTTTATTTGATTTGGTAACAAAAAGGGAATATATAGGCAAAGAAAGGCCACTGTCAAACAGTCCAAAGGCAACTATTTTTGCAAGACGAGTGATAGTTTAATTTACTGGCCATGGTGAGTTTTACAGTGAAACAAACTGCAATCTAATTACTTGCTGCAAAACAAGAGTTTGATTTGATTTTAGGAGAGGTTCTCTCTAATTCCCTGTTATTGTTTTGTCACTGTAAACTTAGATTTTGCTACAGGGCCAGTGAGTTTAATTTTCAAATCAATCCTTGATTTACACATACGCCCTGACTGGTGTGCATATGTAATGTGTAAACAGTACGTCCCCAGGCATGACTGTTATACAAACAAACATAATTGGAAAAATATCTACCTACCTCATTTCTGCACACATGGATCTTGGGGTTTAAAAATAATAATTACAGAAAGCCCTCAACCACCTGCATAAGGAGAAAGTAGTACTGAAAACTCAAGAGCCCAGAAAATATAAAGCACCTGGCACACAGAACACACACTAGTAAATAAGCCAATCTTAGATACAAGCTAGATTTCTAGAATATCTATAAAATCAGGTATCTGCAGGTATATGTTAGAAAGAGTCATTTTGCATAAGCTACAGAAAGGATAACAAGATTTCTGCTAAGAGTGATCTCTTGCAAGTGATGTTAAATCGTTTAGAAATGATTCAGTTTATGACTCCTCTGAAATTTATTTGAAAGTCATCAGAGGAGCACACCAATTTTGCCAGAAGATGCTCTTACTAGATTGCTCTGTAGGAGAACACATGCAACACTAGCTACATTATTTAAAACCATTTTACACAGTTGCCCCACGCATTTCCAGTTTGAGAATCTGAAATACAATGCCATCTGAAGGCCTCGAAGGCGTATTCTTGGAGAAGACTGTAAAGGCAAGAGCAAAGTCATTGGAAGGTATCTCCGGAGCGCTCGAAGGAAAGCCAGGCTTACCCCCGTGCCTGCGCAGGGCTCTCCCGCCCCATCTGTAGCTCAGCCAGCGTTCGCACGCACCAGGCGAGCGCGGCACGGGCAGCGCTGGACCTCGTCGGCAAACGTCGCAGGCTCAGCCTCCGACACCGCCGACGGCACCTCACAACGAGCGAAGGGAGATCTACGAAGGGCAACTGCCGCAGAGAACTCCCCTCGCAACTCTTACTTAGACAGACCAACGGCACAGGACAACCATGCATTTTTCAATGGCAAGGAAAGGCCGTACGCACATCACCACCTGCAGGTTATCATCAAAGGTTCCGAAACATACGATTTATCTGACCATTTACCAAGTTTTAAAGTAACGTTCCCCATAAATCTTTGATCACTGAAAATGGCAGCCTCCATGAGAGAGAACTTCTGCCTCTAACACCAAATGCATCAGCAGTGAATTCAGCATCTGCCACGCTTAATGAGATGTAAGTTGCAACCAGAAGAACGTAACCAAACCATGACTTGGGAGATGCAACCTCTCCCTGGGTTTGAAGTGCCTTCTTATTTCTCTCATCCCCAGTCAAGCTCTGCCAGTGATAAGGCATAAAAAAAAAGCAAGAACAGCTTTAGACACAGAAAGCCTGAAGTGAGCAGGTATACAATAGCGAAGGAATCAAAAAGCCCATGAGCTCACAAGCAAACAAGCAAGATGCAGTGAAACGCTGCTAAGAAAAATCACAATGGCACAACGAAATTTCATTTAAGTTGACTTGAAAGAATGAGAGCACAGCTCAGAAATGTGAACAGTTCAGGTTTTGTGCCGGGTAACCAGTACAAACTTGACATTTCTTCTCAGAAGCATTCTTCTCGCCTATTCTCCCACATACAGGTAATCTTTTGTCAGAACATAAAAAGTTGTGTCTGTATCAATCACGTATTAAAAAAAAAAAAAAAAACTAGTGCTGTTGATGAGGTCACAAATTATGATAAATATGAATTAAATGAATGTGCCCCAACTGATTAAAAAAACTGATAACAAACATTTTTCTGTGGAGATTCAGTGGGCAACTGCTCTGTGGGAAATTACAGGCAAAATAAACAGTAGACATCATCACCTAATGATGTTAGCAAGTGTTTGGAGATTTTTTCAGTAACACTGTTTTTATTAATGCTTTCAATAGAATGAGAACAGCAGCTAGTTTTGGACAAAGCTCCATTTTTGATAGCAGTAAGCATTAATTCCAAGTTTATTCTCTGCTGCTATGCCTGGAAATGTGCTTCTAGCAAACAATTATATCACGGTAAACAGAGACACAGCAAAATGATAGTTGGCTAAATGGATAAGCCTGGTACACTTGACATTTCAGAAGGACAGTCTCTTGAAGTCACTCACTTCCTTCTGCCTTTCTGAAAGGAACGTGAAATAGGGAGTTTCTGGTGAATGTGGAGACAGTCCGAGATTCTTTGAAAATGTCAAATTTAACAGCATGAGAAAATGTCTTTTGAATCAGAAGATGAGAACTCAGGGGAGTTAAATTAACAACATAGCACAACATTTTACCAAGTAATAGCACTATATTTTTTCTTTTATGGAGCACTGCTCGGGGCAATATTTAATCTCTTGAGTTTAATGAACTTTTAAAACTACTCAATAAATAGTCAAGGCCATGACAAGTACAATCATAAGATAAATTTAGCCCTACTCCAGCAGACTATATCACTTTTTGTTATTAAAAAATGTTAATTTTAATATACTAGGGGACTTCATTTCTATAAAATAAGGTGTCAGGGTTTCTAAATTCGTATCACAATGGTTAGTTTTCATTAAAGATGTTAAGTACGTTGTCATTTTTAATAAAAATACATGGTGAGCCGTTCTTTCTAGGCTAATAATAGAACTTTGGATAAATAGTGCTCTCTATAAAGTGTTCCAGCTCTCAGCAAGGCTTCCTTTAGTCACTATGGAGGCTAAGATTTTGGGAAGTTACTTAATGAATTGAATTCACATAGCTAAAGAATTTGTGATAGACCTCAAAATGAAGACCTAGCTAATTATTGCATATTACTGTATTATGCATATAAAATAATGTAGCTAGAATAAAAAAAAATAGATGCTACATCTATGGTAATGCTAAAAGAAAATGACATTCAAAAATACATAGAATTCACATTTCAAATGTGATGAAAAAAATCAAACAAATGAACTGGATCAGCATTTCTGCAAGATCCTGGCACACATATACTGAATGCACTAAATTATTTCATGGCTTTGGATGGACTGAAGACTCCAGTAGATGGGCAAAATCATTGTCACGGTGAAGTCAACAGGAATTTGCCACTGTCTTCAGCAGGACCAAGAAGCGGGACTACATCCCTTTTTTGTCGCCATTTACGCAAACAGAGCCGCTCTCGCAGTAATATCACTCACAAATAACATCTGTAAATTGTGTTATTCCTGTTAGCGTCCATCCAGAAGAAATGCATTAAAAGAAGCCAAAAATTGCAATGTCAAGTAGCCAAAAGGTAGGAGGCACTAAACCTGAGGTTATGGATGTAGACTGTCAATTATGTCTAATTTCAAAGCATTTTTAGTTAGCACTATGAAGAGTATCTGCCTGCAGTTGTCCAAGAGCAGCTCACAATTCTGTCTACACCACCTCCTGGTATCAAGATGTGGCACGTAAGAGAAAACAAAATCAAAGCATCAGGAGGTTTGGGTCAGTGGCACAAGAGTATCAAAGAAATGGAATTCAATGTACACAAGTCATCACAGTGCCACCCCCCACTGCCCCCCTGTTCAAGACAGTACATCCAAGGACACCCTGCATGTTGCCTTCATACATAAATACATCACTCCTTAAATGCCTACAAAATTGACTACAGCTTTGTATATATGCTCTCTGAGTTATCAGACATGAAGTACTAAGTAGTCTTTCCATTTATTTTTCATTACCTCCCTGAAAAATGGAGAAAATCAACTGCTGCAATTCTTTTTGAAATATATTTCTGAAAATCTGTATATTGATTTAACCTCTTTCATGCCACATTTCTTTCAATTCCCAGAAGCATGCCTTAGTAAAACATCCCTATTAGATTCAAATAACAGCCAGGATGTACCGTGTTGAGTTATGCAAGGATTCTCCTCATGAGAAGTATCTAGCTCCACAGGCACCAAATAATGTTCTGCTTGCTTTAGCTTTGCATGTGTAAGAAACCTTTATATTTCATCTTTCCCTAAAGTCAAACTGACTATGTTCACCCCAAAAAAAGAAAAAGAAAAAAAAAAAAAGTTTAAAGCCAGCATGCAATTTTCTTACATAAAATATCTGCATGAGATCTAACTACATAAATACCCTGCCTTGCACTCAGAAAGTTACGTATGGCATCTCTCAAGCCATAAAGATAATTTGTACTGAAAGCATCCATGAAAACCATTCAGGGTTACAGAGAACTCATTTCACTGCTTCCTAAATTTTTTTCTCAGTCTGATAAAAAGGTTTAACCATTTTTATGGGACACAGGAGGTTGTCATTCTGGTCCACTACAGGGAGTGACAGAAGTGCCATGCCTAATCAGTCACCATGGAAAACTGTTGTTATTCCCAGCAGTGCTCTGTCAACAAGCCAGTGGGGCCACGCGCCTGCACCTGGGCCTTCTTCATCAGCTGCTGTTGTCAGATTTAATGTGTTCTGCAGGTACCAAAGCAAAGCACTTCTACTTTCCATTTTCCCTTTAATAAACCTTCTCCGCGCCTTCTCCCACTCTAAATGATGTTGGTTCTCGTCTGTTTGTATGAGCTGCTGCGCCAGAAACACTTCCCTTGCAAACCGCCAAGACTGGCCAAGGTACGGCTTGGCGTCTCTACGGCTCTTTTGGGATGTTTACCTTTCTGTGAGATAACACACAGCTGCAACTAGTTTTTAAGATATAAAACCGCATAGATTTAAAATGACAGTTTACTGACACAAACCTTGCTGAATATTCAACCAATCTCCTGGATGACCTCTTAAATCAGGAGAGCCCATTTACTTAGCGTTCTCCCTGATCCATACCTGCTTTGGCAAGAGGAGGAAGATCAAACTCAACGTTGCCAACGCGAGAGCTTCAGCAGGAGTGCTCCAAAAGAGGTTTTTGCCAACAGCTTCTTAAATGATGCTGACTAAAGCTGCATGTAAGGGTGAGGGGGTGTGAGATGCCTTTACCTCCTATGCTTCCCAGTCTGCATGATGGGTGTCCCAACCACAGCTCTTCCGTAAACCCAACTGCAGGTAGGCTCCCCAACTTCTACCCACTCCAGGAGGGACCACAAAGGTCCTCAACACACATCAGCTCTCCCCCTTCACCACACCATTTTGCAGGGGTAGATGCATGAGGAAGCATTCAAATTGGAGCCACCACAGCTGTGCAGGCTGGCCACGTCCTCCTCAGGGAAAGAAAGGCACAAATTAGACCATTTAATGAATTAAGCACAGTCACAGCAATGGCTTAGTCTTCCCTTTCTTCTGCACTCACACTTTTCAATTAGATCACTGGTGTCAAGGAAATCAGGATCAGTCCCTGGGACGTAAGAACTGGACAAAATCAGATAATTAAAACTACAGAAGAAAACTTAGGTTTTCCTCTGAATAAGGAGAGTAGAGAGCTCTCAAAGGCTGTTATCTCATATATTTATGCAGTTAGCAAAAAGTTCTTGGGGAGGGAAAAATTATAAGTCGTCAGGATTTTTTCACCTATCCATAATTCCTGGGTCTCAGAATTTATCACAAGACCCACTCTTCTAATTAACCTCTCTCTGTTCTTTGTTATTTCCAACGGACAGACCATTCTAACATTTATATGGGGTCTTTCAAGAACAGCAACACACTGTGTATTTAATAGCATTCTTTTTAATGAATTGTTCTCTTATAAGCATCTCTATAGAATGAGTTTGCCTTTAGCTCAGCTACCCGAGACAGTCACTATATGCGTTATTACCACCAGACACAACCACATAAGCCTCATGTTCAGTGTTATTAGAGTCAGGTTCTGCCACTTTTGCCATTCAGAGCACTAAGCAATATGAACAAATGAAGTTTAAAAAAAATGGTTCTTACATATAACTAGTTAATTCATATATTATCTTCTCATGTCTGGAATTGCCTTCCCAGTTTTATGAAGACATTTAGGACTGGAAAAGAGAAATTGGTTGGTTTCTCCGAAGCCACAGGACCAACAGTCTTTGACCCAGTCTATTCCCTCTTTTCTAACCCCATTACTCAGTGGACAGAGCTGTTGATAGGAAAACTTAAACACCAAATACATTTACTGTATTAGCCATACTGTATTAGCCATTTCACACAGAGCTGAAAAGATGCACTTTCAAACTTGCCAATTATCTTTGCTGAACATAATGCTACCCAAAATAATTGTGTACATTTGGTGCAGTTTTCCTAAGGATTTTCTGCTCTTTAATTACATTAGAAGGCTGCTGATTGTAGCTGATGATGCAGCTTTGTCAAAATGGAGCCCATGCCATCAAAAGTAGAGCACAAAAGGCAAGATGACCTTTCTGCTGTATATGTATCAACAGACTGAAGTGAAACAAATTAGATGGAAAACGAGACTAGAAAAGGAACCCATTATTATTACAATCATGCAACTAGGTAGAAAATTCACACCGGAAAACTGTACTTGCAATTTCCCTTCAAACACAGACCCGATCAAACAGGTAACACCTTCAGCATTCTGCATCTCCTGAGTTGAGCTAAACAAATCCCTTTGTTTGTGGACTGCAAAATTGACGACTCAGCAGATTCCTCACTGGGGAAAAAAAATTACACTCTGTGCTTGCATTCACATTGCTTCTATGCCATACACTGAGCTAATTTAGATTTCATCAGTCAGGCCCAACCCACATGCTGGCTTACACTTGAGCTACCTTAAAGAGTGGTTGTGAACAAAACAAACAAACAAAACCAAACCAAAACAAAAAATCTACGTCTTTACCAAGTAAAATCCAGTTCTTCCACTTTCAGATGGAGGTTTCCAGTCTCGTAGGAGTAATGGGACAAAACCACTGACATTATAATTCAATAAAGGAAAAAGAAATCATATCTGTCAGTCCATCTTTAGATTACAGGGCCTCTTTCTTGTTCCTCCTAGCTGACCTCTGCAACAAAGCTGTCAGCTTGGAAGAGCTTAATATCTTGAGAAGATAACCCCTTTAAATTTCTTCCCTGGCTCACTGACATTCTGTCAACTAGGAGAAAACCTGGCCCAAATTTGGGATCACTGGGAATTCTTTCAGCTTGCTCAGTAGCATGCCAATGTCGTGTGCATCTGCCCAGGGTAAACTCCCAAAGAGCCTGATCCTATAAACTGTCAGGAGTCCAAGAAATTCACTAATGCCTCTTAGTAGCACACTGCTTACAAATTAGGAGATATTTGTGGGCAGAGAAGGTTTAATTGTATTTGGTCTTTTAATCTCATAAGTAACATCATACTAGAAAACACTGACCTCAGCCCACCTACACCTCTCTGTCCCCAAACTTTATTGACATAAGGACAGAAATTTCACTGTCCTTTCCCAATTGGAGGAACTTGTAGTCCTCCTTGACCAAAATGGGAGGATCCACCACAGAGACGGACCCGATTTCAACCTGACAGTGCTGAGCACCAGCTACACTCTTATACATGTTAGGAAATTAGAATTAAACTAAGAAGCCTGTGAATCTCAAAGGTTTTCCTTGTATTACTCAGAAATGTTGTCTGTTAATTTATGGCAGCTGTGATTCAAAACAAATGTAAGAATTTTTTTTTTCCACTCTGTCCTGTAACTCCCTCCAGCTACTGTATATGAAAGCAAGTCACTTCGATCTATATGTCAGACTGTGACCTAGAAACTACGTGCTGAAAATGAGCCATTGAAAGCATCTGTTTGCTCAAACACGAATTGCATCAATGACTGAGCATATGGGCAGGAAGACATTTGGTCAGTTTGAGACCCTCCATCCTGCCCCTCATAAGCTGCTGCATTTGACAGCACAGGTGCCTTCAAGTCCCCTGTGCTCCAGCTCAGCAGGGTCCAGGAGTCCCAAGTCCCACTCCTCACAAACCTGCCCTTACTTTTCACTATTCTTATATTGTTATAATACACAGGTATTATATGAAGTTAAGGAATTCATCTAAGGCTAAGAGCTACCCTTACTAATTCTAAGTACTGTGAGAGAAACCAAGATTTTGGGTAATTAACATTTGGGTGGTCAGTTTAGCTACCATCCAAGCTGATGCTTTGCTTTTCATTTCCTGATTTTGCTGGACTTTTTAGGAAGTAAGTCTTTGCCATCAAAATCATTCACAGTCTTAGGAACGGAATCAGTCTTTCATTATCTGAAGCCCATTTAACCAAATCTTCCACAATCATTTCTCAGTAAAATACAGCTTTTAACTTCCCCACACACACACCCCAAGCTGAGGAATTTTCAATCACCTTCTACATGGTTGCAATTTCAAACACTGAGTGTGTGATAAAGAATCAGGAGTAAAAAAACTGCAGGGAAGAGACTGACAATCAATTCAAAAGACATTATTTATTAAACCATATTAAGTGAACATATATAATTTGCAAGTTCAGTTATAACAGCTGACATCTGCCTTTTGCTATGTTAACAGTAAGGTACAAAACCTGTATCAGCCACCCTAATATTGGCACTTGGCAATTAGTATGTTTTTAAAAATGCATCTAGTGGGCAAGTCCAATCAGATTTATTGTAGAAGAATTTTATTTTTAATTTTCATTGCCTGATGTTGGTGCAATGGAGTACTATTGCCTGTCTTTGCTGTGCACAGAAAACAGTATGAAGGATTCTGGAGAGGAAGGTAGCAGGGACTGCAGGGTGTGTACTTTTTTTTTTTTTTTTTTAACCTTAAAATTTGATGTATTTGTGACAACGTGCAGGGAAAAACCACACACTTTGTGGATCTATTTGCACCTGAGTAACATTATTACCAGCCTCTGACATTAGGCTTTGCATACAAAGACAGAGATGGCTAGATTATTACATCTCTATTCAAGGCATATGGCATTATAAACTTAAGCAAAGGAGTGGGATGAAGCAGAGACAACAATGATTAATGTATGAAAAGCGTCCACTCAACCATTGAGGCAGTAATAAAGGTATTAATTTGGCTGCAAACATTAAAACATGTACAGTAAGATGGATTTTTGAACAGTGCAGTGTGGCATAACCTTAATACAGTACATTAAAATCATTCATTACAATGAATAAATAGCTTAATGAGATTTGAAACATCTAGCACTCTCTGTGTAAGCGGGTGATGAAGTGAAGCCTGATATCGGCACCACTGAACATAAATTATGCAAAAGTAATACTTTTAATGTCATCTATTCACTGGCATCATTGCTTTTGTTAAATATTCAAGTGTACATCTTTCTAGGACAATATCAAATTAGTCTGCACAAGAGTTTACAACAAATTTACCTACCATAGCCTGATTTACATAAAAGTAAATAAAATAAAAATATGCACATACAGTGTGATTTCCTTCCATTGATTTATTTTTGTGAGGAAGAGAAACACATCTTACCAGGGGTTTAATGTCTCTTTTTTGTTTTTTTGGGGTTTTTTTTTGTTGGTGGTGTATTACTCCCCCAAAATTCAGTTGCCACACTGAACACGGTATTCTATGTTAAACAGCAGGAGTATGTAATATACCAAGTTAAACTGCAGGGGTATAAGATGAACTGCTGGAGCACTTTTTTCCCCCCTATTAATTTAAACAACTTATTAACAAATCAAACCATTTTATTTAAATTACGCGCCTAACCATGTAATTAGTTAAGTAAAACCACTTAAAGCACATTTTTCTTCCCATTTTAAACTGTGATGTTGGAGCCGTTACATGCTAAAGCAGAAAGAAAAGCAATTACTCTAACAATGATTTTTTTAAAAGGCTGGTACACAAGTTCTGCACAGCATAGACAAGGCTGTGGATTTTGTTTAATGATCACTTATTTCTTTGCTGTGTACAGACACAGCTCTGAATTTTGGATTAATTTCAATAAATATAAAAATCTTTATTCTAACTGTTCCAAAGCACTTGTTATTTAAATTTGGAAGTGCAGGATTACTCATGCATGGCTGCTTGTCAATTAATCCAGTATCACCCTGTGGATTTTCCCATTTGTAATTGGAAAATAGAGCTTTTCTGGTTCTCTGCAGAAACAGCAGCCATTTAACTATAGGTGGTACTTGCAGCGGCAATGCATGCATTTATCCAGTGTTTATATATAAAATAAAAACCCTGTTTCCTCCAGAGATAGTAAAAGCATTTTTTGAGGTTATTTTCCTGTCTCTAGTATTAATCTGAACTTTTATAAACGAGAGAACAGAAGTTAGAATAGCAGCAATGGGTGAAAGAAATTAACAATCTCAACAGCATCAGTGTAATTTCTTGAAGTAGGGAAAAACACACTGGAGAACATTAAAAGAGGATTTCAGGATTACTTTGCAGCTTTATCAAGGATGCAATTTTTTACTTTGTCATTTACATGCTGCTGTAGTTATTCTCCTTAAAAGCACTCAATTCATTCTTTCAGCTTGGAAAAAATAAAACGTTTGGGAGAGCGCGTAAGAGACTGATCACCACTCAGTGCCTGCTGTCAATAGCCTGTTACTCAAACACAGTATTTATTACAGTGTTTGGCATTCCTGGTAGGTCACTGACCTCTTAGGGCCCTGGCCGTGCTACTAGCAGCACAGACAGAAATCCAGACTTTGGCTCTCCAGTTTCCACCCCAAAACATCCCCACAAGCAACGTCTCCTTCCCCGGGATGCAAGTACAGCCTCTCCGCAGGAGCTGAATGACGGCCAGCGGGTCTGGGGAGCAAAGTCACCCCGGAATGATAAACGGGGTAATTGTAAACACAGCCTAGAAAGAAACTGCCCAACTGCAACGTATTCTTAAATACAAGCTTACCCTCATAGCAATGCACATTGATAGCATTTTGGGTTTTGCCCAGAGGACCAAATCCTGCCCCCAGAAATCAGACTGGACTTTTGGCCAAATCCAAGACAAAGCCATGTTTTGCCTTCCCAGGCTCAGTAAGTGTACTACAGTGGGATTTTCTACTAAGCTATTCTCAATAGCACATGCGATCCCTTCTGCTTGCTCCCCACAAGTACCAGAAGTCGAGGGAAAGTGACCCAGAAGAGCGCTTGGCCAGGACGCCACGTGGGAGATGGTGACAGTGGGATCGGCCGACACTCACACAGCCAGGCTGCGTGAAATCAAACGGAAAGCCTGATGGATTACTTTGAACACTGGCTCCCAAAACTCCTACATATTCAATGAAAAAAAAAAAAACCAAAACAAAAACAAAAAACAAAAACACCAAATAAAATAAAGATTAACCGAGTGTATATTCCCTACAGTGTCCTGGAAAACTTGGTATTTTACCAAGTTCAAAGTCCAGCAAGTTTTATCATATGGCACCTACTCATCAGCTACAAAGTGGCCTGAAAAAAAGTTATCAATGTGGCTTTCCAGTCACCCGTGCTTACCCTCCCAAGTCTCTCGGGTTCGTAAGGTATTTATAGACAATTATTTACATCCCTTAAGCTATTTCCTAGAAATGATTCATACAAACATTTCAACCACTGGATACTTCTCCAGGGACTTTCAGTTTTACTGTATGCCATTACACTGACCAGTCACAGTGGTACAATGGCCTTGGTATGAGCCGTTGTCAGAATTTGAGGGGTTTGTACTCAAGAGGATGCTGTAGGGCAGCACTTGAACTCTCGAGATACCAAGAGGTCCAGAAAGGAGCCAACACTTCTGTTCTCATCCAAGGAAACTGAACCGAGTGGTCAAGTATCCCGGCATCCCACAATGATTGTGGGAGGTCAGAAAAGGAAAATAAGTGAATCCAGACTTGGGTGCTATCAGGAAGCCTGTCAAAGTCTCGTTTCCAAACTTCGTGGAAAACACAACAGCTCTGGCAGTCTCACCCGACTGGAGAGCAGTCATTGACTAAGAGCAGGTGAGGGGGGGATTTACTTTTAAAGCATACACAGCAGTATACGTTGCATGCTCCAATAAGCCAAATGCAATTTAGTGTACAAATTAATAAGAACAACAACAAAAAAAAATTCTCAGAAAACATGACTCAGTGCTAGAAATTTCATTCCAAAACATAATTTTGGGGGAGATAAAACCACAGACTTCAACTCTGCTGCAGGACAAATAGGTGCTTACCTTCATTCAAAGGCAGAACTCACAGTGGAACTGTCATTTCAACTATCACAATAGCATTAACATCACCTAATTATTCATCAAATGCAGAAGTGAAGCTTGCTGAACCAAACATCTTTTTTCCTCGATACTCACTCTGTCCGTATCTCTGCAACATACGGCAAAACACAAAGGTGGTACGGCAGCTGTCGCAACAGGGGCCGTGGACTCATGTTTGCAGAATACATCCCAACCCGATTACATGCTTCAGCAGCTATCACTTTTCAAAATTCAATAGAAATTAATTCCTCAACAATGAGGGCAATTAAAAGGTCTGTATACCATAAAGGAAGAATACCTGCTGACACACCAACGTGTTTTTTCCAGCAGTGCCAATAGAGCTGTAAACAAAGCTGAAACCCAATGATATTAAAAGACAGACATCAAACTTCCACGCTCTGATTATGGGACCATTAGTATGGTTAATGAAACAGTTACTAGTTTAATACAGTATTAACTCCAGCACAGCTTGTTGTACAGTAAGGTACATGTAGTAACTAAATTTTGTCCTCTAATTAATGGACTTAATGTGAAATAAAAAAGAAAGCTCTCATTGTATTTGTGGTAAAACATCATTGTTAAAAGGTTCAAAACAATCAATGCAATCAGTAGTTCTGGAGCTTATTTGTAGTCTTGGTTTCACCATTCAATACTAGTTGTTTCAACCTCCAACCATGCTTGAAATCTGAGCAAAAAAATAAAGGTCATCAAAAAAATATGCTGATGACTCAGTGGACAAACTGTACTACCTGTGAAGCAGCAATTTTCTGAGAGCAAAAAGTCAGATAAATAGGGGCTGTCAGAAATAATTCGGGAATACCATGATGATCCACGCTGGCTTCCTACTCTTCACACAAATTAACCAGAAAAGCCATATGTGGTTTTGCCCACTATGCCCAAAATGCCACCACACATCACCATGCAATCCCAACACGCACAGGAGATGGGAAGATTCATTGCCCTACTATGCTAGAACTAAAGAAAACTAAAAGGAGCGACAGAAGAAAAAAAATAAAAATAAAAAAAAAAAAAAAAAAAGGACACGGCCTGTGCAAATCCAGGAAGGAAATCCCTGAAGAAAGCCCACGGAGATGCTTTTTTACCCATGGAAATGCGGCAAGGAGGAAAGCGTAGTGCCTCCCAGGGAAAGGGGGCTTCCCCACTCCCTTTGCTCTCAAACGTGACTGCAACCCTCGAAACACACATCTGAATTCTCCCCCCCCCCCCCCCCCAAACAGAAATAGCATGAAAAGCCTTCCCTTTAGCTAACTTTGACCAAAACTAAACAGCTAACTTTTTAGACCTGAGCAGCCAGAAAAACATAAGGAGCAAAAGAAAGGAAAGAGCAATTTTGTTGGAGGCAGGTTGGCTTACCCAGTCATCTGGCACAGCTCCTGGGTGACCGCCAGAACGGACTTCTTGTGAAATACTTCTTGTAAAACACTTGGCCAATATAAATTCCTACAACATGGGCTTTTTTTTTTTTTTTTTGTGACTGAAATCCCTTGTGCCCTAATCACATACATAAGTGAAAGTCTTACTTCAAATCAACAGTGCCTGTGCTATTGTAACTATTCTGGCTAATGTACAGGTAATCAGGATACCTATATTTAAATACAGAGCACACAGCGATCTCCAAAAAGGCAATATATTTTCCCTTCCTTGAAAAACACCACAAACTCCTGAGTGTTCACGCCGAACCCCTTTTGGTTTTGACGTATCTTCTCAGTAGCTGCCTCAGACCCCTGAAGAAAGCTCCCACTGTAATACGACCAAAATAAAAGAAGTATGACAAAGTGCCTTTCCTTATCCCAACAGCTGGCTTTAACTAATTTTCCATTATTGAACAAGCTGGCGCAGGTGTGGAACGTTTGGGGGAAACTTGGTGGCATGCAGATAAATGAAAATACCAGCTTCCTGCCGCTAACAATCACGCAGAATAGCGTACGCGCCGGCTGCCACTGCCACCGTCAAAACAGAAACCGCAGGGTGTCATCAGAATTCAGGTGGAGTACACACGGTGTCTTTCCTTTCCATAATCATTTTATTAAGCAGTTTTCAAGATACCTAAGCTACCGCTCTAATGGCCCACAGACTATTGTCTTTGGCCACGCGTTCTAGCGTTAAATCAAAAGGAATTGTATGGCAGATATAAGTTATCATTTGGGGGGAAATAATCACATTCAGGTTTTGCTTCAAGAATAAACAAATCGTGTTGCATTTGCCGAGCTCGGGCAGGTTACTGGCATGGCTTGTCACATTTGACTCGCAGTCCTGATGCCACCACAGCTCAACTCTTCTTTTACCTTTTCGTGGAGCTAAACCACAAGTCAATAATGGTATTACAGCAGAGGAAGAAAACTCCAGTGGTCACAAGTGAGACATTCTCTGAGCCAAAGGTTACTCTAGAAAGCTTCATGAAGTATGGGGCTTAAAATTCACGAACATTTTTCTAACTAGTTCTTCAAGTTACATAAGAAATCGGACCTCTGACGTTTGACCTTCTTGTTGCAAAGTGTCAGAAACTCTGAAAATGTGAAGATTTAAATTGCAGCCTAGCTCAGAAAAAACTATCAGTCACCCAATGCAAAACAGAGTCTAGCAATTTCAGTGTCTAATTTGGAAAACACAATACAATGGTCCACAGGACTGTTTAGGATGTTATTTCATTTCTACATACGAAGTGAAAGGATCTCTCTGAAACTCGGCTAAACAGGCAAATGCAGATTTCACTTGCCAAAAATGGGTACAATTAAAGAGGCAATCTTTTCTCGGAAGCCAACTTTAAATTTACACTCTCTTTAATTTGGTTAAGTTCAGAACTGAAGCAGATTTTTCCACTTACTAGTACCAACACGTGCTTCAAAATGTCTAATCAGGAGAAGTTCTGCATCAGGGACAGATGCTAGCTCTACATGCCAATTGGCCTGTGTTTGCTAGCCATCCGGCCCCAAGATCTGGTAAGTCCTCTTCCCTGCCACCATTATCATAAAGGTACTCCCTGAGCTATATGATCCTTTATTCACTAGGTCTTACTCTATAAACACATGCTTAAGAAATAATTAGACTTGCAAGTCCTTATGCTCAAACTTGTGGCTTTTTTCAGTTCAAATGAAACAACAGTTTTCAAAACTCCTCTTGGGACTGACTCCAGGATCTCAGGGAACACTAGAGACCTCAGTAAACTGGACTTTCTCCTAATCATTTGTAAGAAAACTGGAAAATTTGAAAAAATAAGGCTGATGGGAATGACAAAGTCCTCTTAATAATTAACTGATTGTCAGCTGACAGCAATCATTATTCTGTTCCATAAAAAATCCTTTACAGTTTAAATACTGTGACACCTCTCTGCTCGCAAAAGATATCCCTCACCTGCTTTTTCTGTTCATTTCATTCATCACCTTTTTTTTTTTATTTTTTTACTGAAATACAGTGACAACTAATGAAGTGCTAATACCACAATGAAGGACTGGGCAAGACCAAAAGTCTACCTCAATATTCCCTCACAGAAAAAGATCTCTGTAGGTGATCAAATTGTGTGAAAACTTAAGAGAGACAACTTCATATAAATTAAAAAGTGCATTCCCATTACAGGATTAGAGGGCAGCCCTGGGAGAAGATTCAGCTGCTGGGAAAATCACAGCATTGCTGTGACAAGACCAAACACTGAACTTCGTTTCCACATTTTGTACTGCAGAACCTATATATGAAGTGCCAAAATATTATTTTTAACACGTGTTAAAACAAAAACATTTTCTCAAGTCAGGGAAACACTTTCATTTTTGTTGAAGAAGACAAATGGCACTTGTTCATGCAATCGGAGAACAAGGCACACAGGAGGTCTGGGGATCACGCCCCAGCAAACGTATAAAATTCTGGACAATCCCCTTAGCAGCACATTTTCCTCACCACTAATGAAACAAGTAGATCTGGAAATACCGGCACTAACAAAGCCTGGCTTCCCCATGGTTAACCATGAGCTTAGACAAGAGTTTCCCACAGTTGAAGCAGTCGTAAGGTTTTGCCTGCTGCCTAGATGCTCCAGTGTCAAATAAGGTATAAGACACATTACAGATTTTTTCCCTTTGGCAGAAGATTTTTCCTCGTATGCCCTCCTCTAATCCTTGCAGGAACTTTACCATTGACACTTCTAATTCTCGCCAGCAAAAATCTGGAATGGGGTAGTGAAGCTGGCCAGCTGGTTGAAAAATTAGTGGGAAGTCAGTAAGGGAGAGAAACAAGGGGCACTCGAGCTTTGTTTCTTTTATAACAGGCTGAAAAGCTCTTGATGCAACACTGCCTACTCAGAACTGCCAGAACACAAAGAAAATACAACTTATTTATTTTACAGAATATTTCTAGACTAGACAATGAACGTGATCTTTAAAATAATTTCTTTTTATGTTCAGTATTTACAGACCCCATCTGTGTATGAATTTAACAAAAGTTCCCTCCCCCAAGACACACCTTTACCTAAGATACTTTAGCCTAGGCAACATGGCAGGAGGAGAGCCAAATCCATTTGACCTTTTATTTTTAATTGTTTCCCTTATTTCTACCATTTTTTCTTCTCAATGAGATATAGACAAATCCTTTTTTCTCTACTCATTATTTTCTAAGCGTGAATAGATGTCTCATAAAAAACATACAAGCTGGTTTTGTTCTTGGAGCAGGGGTGGGACAGCAGCAAGTTGTTTACTTAGCATTTCATAACACCCAAAAAAAAGCCCACCATAAAAACAACCTGAAGAATAGATGTGCCCACTTCATTTGCAAGCACAAATGCTTAAATCGCACACACAGCCCAGCCATACATACCCGGACATTTTTCACAAACTCAATTAAATGCTCCAGCGCTTTTCAATATTTTTCTCCTTGTCAATATAACGAGATGCATGCACACAGAAACCTCTGCCTTTCAATCTGCCTTTTTATCTAGTCCCATTACTTTAGTGACAGTGCTGTGTTTTGCAACATAACAACTCAGTGCTACATAAGTGGCCATGATGAGCCACACCGTGCATTTCAATATTCTAAGGTATTAAGGTTGGTTTTAGATTGGAATCTTACAGGTTTTCCCCCAGTCCCTAACGGGGCAAAAAAGCTTTTCACCTTTAAGACCTTCCCAAGAGGCTAATAATGTATGAAAATTATAAAATCTTTAATCCAAAATTTAGTTTAGAGTAAGCAACATGCCAGTATTTTTTCTTCCTTAACAGAACTAGTTCACTAATTCCAAGTGAAATCTGACTTCAGGTCTCTGACATTTCCCCCTCTACTTTTTTTTGTTAAAAGAAGTAATCCTGAAAGATCCCCTATGACAGGACTTTTTTTTTTTTTTTTTCTTCCTCTGAATTAAGTAAAATTTTTGCTATGGGCCCCCTTTTACACTTCATTCAAATAAAACTACTGGCACGTTGCACAAAAGCTCCTTTTTCAGAAATGGGAAACCTAAAACGGAAAGGAACTAGGTCTACACTATGAGATTATTAAGGAAACATTTGTCTTTAAACCACCTTAATTCCCAGTTTGCTGCTGTACTGTAACACTAGGCTCATTGCTTTCTCTCTGCCTACAGCGCAATAGGTTGTGCGAGTACCAAGGGGACTAAAGTAAATTCTTTGTTATGTCTACACAAAGTAGTAAATGAAGCATGCAGCTCAAACCTCTCCTGCAGTGGCCAGATCCTTAGTGCTTTTCCTTTTGGAGTGGAAGATTTAATGCTATTTTCTTTCCCATATGCTTCATCTTTCAGCTTTAGCATAAAAAGGAAAGGGGGGAAAAAAAAAAAAAAAGATTTCGTTTTGCACTAACTGCTCCCTTCAGATTCCAAGACATGTCTTGATGAAAGCTCAGTTGTGATGGAGCAAAATCAAAAGAGGAAGAAATTTCACCCTGTGAGATGATACTTAAAAGGGGGGAAAAAAGGCCTCAGAAAAAAAAAAGTTCTTTATTGAGTAATTAGCCATAATCTTAGATAAGACAACAGATCAAACAAGTCCTCTTAAAAGAGTTGCTGTGGGAAAGAAAGAGAGGCTTTCTGTTAGGGTTTACAAATAACGCTAAAAAAATTAAAAAGCAGAAACACTGGCAAACTTTTCCATCAAAATTAAAACAAATCATGCAGTCATGTCTGCTCCATTTCAGGACGCGAAACGGATCTGGGAGAACTCCAGAGGAAAAGAGCTGTGGATAAGCTCTTCCCCTTCCTCCCCAAAGGCAGAGCTCATGGAGGTTTCCATTTTACAAGGATTTCTATCTACTTACTGTGGGGCCGCTTGTCCAAACCGGACCCCCACGGAGCTGGGGCCAGGGAGCCCAGGGACGGGTCCCAGCGCCTGGCTACTCAGCTTTAGGTTCACAGCAGATTTCTTTGCCCTCTCCCTCTGCCGACTCTCCCCACCAGGTTAAAAGAAGCAAGACTTCAAATCATAAGTAAGTAGGAATTCTACGTTTTCCCCGTCATCACGGCACCCCAGGGACAAGAATTCGGAAGAAACCTTTGTGTACCTGCAATCCCCACTGTCCTCAGAGCTGAGCCCACCTTACGAGTCTAATTTCCACAAGTGTGGAAATCTATCAATTACCAGGGTGGTGGGGCTCCCATGGGCACCTGGGTCTACCAACTCTAAATGAACTCTGGAAAAGCAGTTAGATAAGCTGTGTACAAACTTGTCAGCCTGAATAAAGCCTTAAGAAAAACCACACCCTAAACTTGCTGTCCTCGTTTTAGTCACGTCCCTCCTTGGCCACATCCATACTACTTCTGAGTAACTTCCCAGTCCCAAAATAGTCACACTCAATTCATGAGCTAACACTTACCAACTTGCCAGATGCTTTACCTCAGATGACAAATTTTGTTTTATATATGTGATGAAGACTTAAATCTAACGCCAACTATAAATATTTTAATGAGACACTTTTTGTCACATTGTGAAAACCTAATTAAAGGGCTCGTTACATGTGAGAGTAAGCACTGTCTAAATAAAGCTGGTGTCGTCTTGCCCCGTGCTTGTTATAAACACAAGCTACAGAATCCACCCCTACTCCCAACCCACACGCGGCTCGCTGTCCTCTCGCAAAGGCTGGGCTGGAAGTGTCTCTAATGGGTCTGTCATGGCTATCCTCCCAATATAATTTTACTCAGACCGCTGGATTTGGGGCAGCACACTCTCCACAGTCAGTGGCAAACCAAATGCAGGCTCCGCACGCAGCAGAAGGGCTGGCAAAACTGCGACGAAACAAGCAAAATCAGCTCAGCGCTGCCCCCCCCCCCCCAAACTATCTGAACTTTTGAGCCAGATTAATTGCAGATTGTTCTAACCCTTTGCAGTCTTTTTGCGCTGTCATTTTGTGTTACTGTCAGACATCTAAAAAAATTTCAGACAAAGAAATAAACAGACGCTCACTTAGATAGCAGTTTGTTTCTTAAAATAAACATTTCTAAAAAGGTATTTTCTGAGTCAGGAAAACAAAACATAAAGCAAATCTACAGCTGTAATTTGTTTGTTGCTTTTTTTTTTTTTTTTTATAATAGGTTTTTAAATCCTAACTTCCAGAAGACTACAAGCAAAACTATTATGTTTGAGTTTAAGTGACCTGACCTCCTTTTTATAAACGTTTTGCCCCTTTCATGCAGAGTACTATTACGTTTCCAGAGGTGATTTGGAGTTTAAGGCCAGGAGTCACTGCCTGACCTTCTGTGCATCCGTTCAGATTCATTTACCAGCCATTACATGCTGGCATGCCCTTCTCTCTCACAAAAGTGTGGTGATACCGAGCAAGCAGTGACCCAGGCCACAAATCAATCCATGGTCCCAAGAATCAAACCAGAAAAGGTGAATTTTGGAATGTTTTTCCTTCAGAGAGATCTTGACACATATTCTATACTTTGTACATTTATTACATGACTAGTTTCAGCTGTTATTTAAATGCTTCCACAGCTCTAGAATATTTTCATCAACACTGCTCGTCCTTCAGAGCAAATTAATTATCCAAAAGTTAAAAACAGGGAATACAATGCAAGTTATTAGACAAGAACTCTTCTATCTATATGATTAAATGGAATTAGGAATCCTAGGTCTGCCACCTTAATCTCAATCCTGAAGTACTCAAACACGATGAGCTAGACCACGGACCGATGGGACCAAAGCAGCCTTTATGTCATTCATTAATGACATAGCACATCTTGGTAGATGCAAGAGGGGATTATGCCAGTGACTGAACGTATAAGGTTGAAAACCAGAAATACACATCCACACCAAATTTGGAATAAGACAGACTTCACATTATGGGAATCTATCTTCACGTTTTTGCAAGGTTTGATCTTGCAAGTGGTTTTACTGAAAAAGGCAACGCTAGCCAGGACACAGGAATTATCACTCTAAGCGTCTTGTGTTTTTTAATGGGCTATGCCAAACTTGGAGTTTAGATTTTCTAAGCTAAAAGGATTCACAACAAAAAGGATTTGGCTAGTTGGAGATGCAAATATTTTCGGTGCCTCAGAGTACCTTATACATACATTAACAGGCACAGAACATATTTCTGTTCCTAGTTCCATACCTGGGAGACATCAGTCAGTGTTTGTCTACAACAGTATTTTACATTATTTACAATCAATACAAATTCATTTAAATGTAAAGCTGTAGCACATTGCTATTTGCTATCTCTTCTCAGATAGGTTACAAATACTTAAAAGGCAAAATGCTCTTTAAGGGAGCTGACACTGTATGGATCTACCGAAGGCACGAAGAAATCAATAGGTGAATGAAAAGCAACTGATCCAAGTTCAGGAGGCTTGGTAGGAAAAGAGAGCTACTATAGAAAATAAGTTTTCCCTGAAAATCCTGGAAATAATTAATGAGATCATAACTTATTTGTATGCTGTATTTTGGGGTTTGATACCATTAAGTTTGATACAGTTATATTTTAATTTCTCCCCCAAAGTACAACTTTCATAAATCAAAATATTTTACACAAACAGATTTCAGCTAGCATTTTGTTAATGGAAAACTACATACAGAAAAACACTATATTTATCTATTTGCGTTTAATTTTAATAACGACTTCATTTTGATTTGAGCACTTATTTTCTGACAATTTTCTTTTCTTCAAAGTGCCTATTTTCCAGGAGAAGGTTAAGAAAAAGAGAAGAAATTGTTCCACTCAAAAATATTCATGGGAATACAACAGAGTGTTTCAATCCGTGATAGACGCAGGCATTATTGTAACACATTTATGCATTAGTTAAATACAGTTATTAGACTTCATACAGGAATGAAGGGGTGACACATTCCTTGATCTGCTACAAAGGTAGTCAGAAAAAAATAAAATAAAATCTAGTTGACCCTTTTGACCCTAATATCCATGAATCCATCAACTTTATTTCACATTCACTTGACTCGCTAGCTTCACCCATGTTTATAGGATAAGTAGCAAACTCTATGCATCAAGGTCTTCATGGCTTCAAGGTTAGACAACGCTCAATCAATCAGCGTACCTCCAGCTGGTTACGGTTCAGCCAGAATAGCTGATGCTAGCGCTCATCACGCTTAGTATTGACAACAGAAATTAAATCCTTACTCAAAACTCTCTATTTGCTTTCCTATGAACTGAGCTTAAAGTTCTAATGTAAAAGATGCTTCACTGGTCCAGGAACAAAGAAATTCTCTATCCTCTCTGTGTACCAACAGGGCCAGAGCTGAATGGCCCCCAGTCTGTCTGGATGATGTACAGGGAGACGGTTTTGGTCACAGGATCCAGAACCCATTCCAAGAGACTGGACCAAATCAAAGCTGAGTAGGGCTCACACCCTAATGAAATCACAAATGTTTTAAAGAAGATAGTCCTAAAATTAATGATCTTGGAAATACACAGCACAAAAGCTGCACTTGCACGCTTTTCTACTCTAATTTATGCAACACTTAAGTATCAAGGTGCCATACAAGATTAGGTAATTGCTATTCGTTAGCAATTCGTGCATGTCCTACTCTAAACACTGCAGTATTTTTTGGACTTCTGTTGTTTTGTACACTTAGCATCCAAGCTGTGCATTTCTTTCAAGTGATGCACTAATAACATTATTGCTCTTTAATGGCATTTTTGATTATATAATTATGCCAGAAGCCTCACAGACATGGAAAATATATGCGCACTGGCATTTAATTGCTTTATCATCATGACTATAATCACAAATGAGGACCTTCCAGAACTGAGAGCCAACTGAGGCTTTTACTCATTCGGTTCTACCTGTCACCATAATAAACGCTCCTTGGAAATCCCCCACATGCTCTGCTGTATTTTAAAGTATTACGTATCAAAGAGTCTCGTTTATGTATTTTGAGTGGGCAGTTGCTTTTGTACAAAACTGTTCCCATTTCTCAGGATGAGGTACGCTGTGCGATGGAAGGAACAAATGCAAATGTAGGTATTCCCACACAACTACTTATGGCACACGCTTCAAGGCAAGCTGGCCATCCCATACTCAGGGTGCCGGTGGAATTGCGTTACCTGTGCTTGTGCACGTTGGCAGCTGCAGATGAGCTTGCCCAAATAACACCCTGTGTGTGGGCTGGCTGGAGCCAGCCTGGTCTCATCCAGCTGCTCATACCCAGCTTGGCAGGTGGTTCCCCATCTTCTCCTCATGCTTGAACACTGTTCCCATCCCACTGTAGGCGTGGGCATCAGGAGCAAGTCTATGCAAGTTGATGACACAAAGTCAGATGATAGTACTATCTCCGTAAAAATACTGCATGCAGAGCCCCCGAAAGACCAGATACAATATTATTTACAAAAAAAAAAAAAAAAGAAAAAGAGCTATTTCCATAGTAAAAGCAAAGCCCCTCAAAAAATACCTCTTCACAATAACGCATTGAAACAGACAGGATTATTTTTAAATTAAGTATGGCTTGCTTAAATAGTAGAAAAACTATTTAAGTTCAAAATCCGTAATTTTAAAGAGCTCAGTCCTTGGAGTTAGATCCCATTTTATGGAGCTGTAATTGAATATCAGCTTTTCCTAGATGAAAAAACTGGGAGAACTCTTTTCAAGGCTATTTGAAGGTAAAAATTATTTTGCATGAAAGCAACAATTAATTAGCACTCAGCAAGGTTCCCTCTACTCTATGCTGTGAAGTAAAAGCAGGTCACTTCTGCAGCCCCTCACACCTGTTACAGGTCACAGATCCTTACCTGAACACAGTATCTTATTTGCTGTTTCAGCACCTCAAGGTTAAAGCCTATTTTTCTTCCAAAAATAATAGCAATTTTGCTTTTTGAGTATGACTCAAATCAGACTGGAATCAGAGACGCTTCTGTTTCAGAGCTGAAAAAATTCAATCACTGCTACAAAATTTGTACATTTTTAAAAACTAACCATTTGTGCTAAGTTACACAGCTATGCTCCAGACCCTGAGGCTGGCGCAAGTCAGCACAGCTTGCTTTAGGCTGCAGACAAAGCCTGCTTGGTTCCTCTTTGTATCCTTTTTCCTAGGAGACCTTTAACAGAAGGGCCACCACATTCACCCTTCCTTAAGCTCTTGCTTAAAGAAGATGAATTCTTCTCTGTCTTTACTGACTGAGACAGGGGGCAATCTCCATTTGATAAGTTAAGACGGCTGGCTGGCAGATTTAAATTATTTGTATATCAGTATTGATGCTGCTCCACATTTAGTGTAAATGTAATTATCATTAGGGCACTCAGAGCTATCAAATGAGATTACTTTGAGGAATTTCAGTGCTTAAGTAGAAATAAATGCATGCATGCACACACAGGTGGACTCAGAATAAATTCTTGGGCTCTCTTCCCTGCCCCCTTCCCCATCAAATTTCTCCTCTATGTATCTCTGCTCTCATTTTCTCACACTTCTTACAGCAAAAGCTAGCTGGGAACAGCAATCAAATCCATGTAAGACAAGCTTAAAATTTCATCCACTGCCCTCCCTGGAGCTGTGATAGCTCTCATGAGGTTAATAGTGTGCTCTGCTGGAGAGTCAGGAAAGGCTCCAGTCCCATTCCCACGGACACCAAAGAACCTCGGCTTTGTATCTGGAAAGGAACTCAGTCTAGTTCGTCTTCCCACTCCCCATGCTCTAACTACTTTGTACAGGTCTCACAAGGCTGCTGGGTCAAAAGTTTTAGAAGGGTCTTCAGGAGAAACCTGGAGCACAAACAAACTTCCAGGAAGAAAGCAGGAAAGACAAGGGAGAATTTGAACTTTTGATGCTGCCCCTCAGGGAAGATTTAGTGACGGGGCTGCTCAATGGTCATACATACCTCTGGCTCAGTCAATAGCAAAATGAAGATCCTGGCTAGGACATCAGACCGTGATATGCAAAAAAATAAAGTGTAGCACACTGGCCTACCAGACATTTCCTATGTGACTTTGTGCAAGTCTTAATGAAGACTCATCTCACTTAAACTGAGCTCAGAATGCACGGTCTAAATTGGTCTCCATTACCAACAGAGAAAGACACGTTCAGAAAAAGCATTTAGACCTCCCTACCAGGAGAGGACAAACAACGTTCAGGACATTTCTCCCACTCCCTGCTGACCAAAGGGGAGAGCTCATAAAACTAACACAGGCTTCATGCCTAACTTCTCAGGGCTGATGCCAGAGGAGATAAATCCTCAGCCAGGAAAACGGGGGCAAGAGCAGTGCCTGCTGCCCAACAGTGCTGGGAGGCCAAGTGACCCGAGACGGATGGTCTGCGGAGCCCACAGACGGATTACTGAAAGAGGTTAGTGGGCCAGGTCTCCACGGAGCACAGAGGTACTGCCAAGCTGTCTTCTGAAGATGCGATTTCTTCCAAGGAAATAGACCCACAAAGACTGAAACTAGATCCCGCAAGCCGGATTCCCCCCACTTGACTAACTTGGGTGAGAAAACCAAACCAAAACAAACCACCAACAAAACAGAGTAACCAAACCAAAACAAAGACTGTAAGCTTCCTCGCTCTACTCCAACACTTCACTCAGGGAAATGACTGCAAGCTGCAAACAGAAGATGATTTCCAGCTACAAAGGAAAAAAAACTACCCTGAAAAGCAAGAATTTAATAAAGCCACTAGAGCTTTTTTCATTGCACTATTAGTTAAGATTTTTGAATACATAAATGAGAATTATTTGACTGACAGCCTCTTTATCAATAGTATAATCAGCTTTCTGTTGTTGGAATAAGTCATTTATTTCAACAGTAGAAACATTTATTTTAGCTGTAGAACTATAACCCTATTTATTTCCAATCTGCAAAAGTAACCCTTGGTAGTATAAACAAATTTAAAAAGAGAAAGGCGATTTCTTATCTGCAGAAAGCAGCAACAACACTAGCAAAGGACAACGGTCTGCATTTTTATTAATGCAAACACTAACCTTCTATTTCCACACTTCAATTTCTAGCCTCAGAACAATATTAATGTCTACAACAGAACTAAATTTATGGTAACCTAATTTTATCATACATTATTTAAGTATTAGGACATTTATCTATTCATCTATCCTTTTACCTCGTTAGTGTTAATATTCTCAGCCTGCTTACAACTTTCAAGGGCAAGTCTGCTTCATCACCAGCTGTCATCATTACAAAAATTATTTCTTGTATTTATAAAGAAAATGTAAAGTAGTAAGCTATGTCACAAAAGATAGACAGAGAACATACTTTTGCATACAGTCATGTGCTGATTCCTACTTGACTGAACATGATCGTATTTTTAGGTTCTATAATTAATAGCTAACAGCTTTAAAAGTCTCACTAAATATTCATTATTAGAGGTAAAATTGAAAAGGTCTAATCCATTTTAAATGTTTCTGACAACTGCCATTAAAGCATCCTTGTGCAATTTGTCATAGATATTTACATTTAGTCAGCAGAGAGATGGATCGTAGGAGTCCACATCCTGTGTTGTTCTTCCTCTTTGTTAAGTATGAGTGGAAGAAGTGTCAAATGTTATAACAACACCTTACACTCTTAACCCCTCTCCAAATTCACGTCTCTGTGTATTTGCATTGAGAGACAGGGGGTGTGCCTTCTGCAAATGAAGTACACTGGTGCCAACCTTTAACGCTGTAGCATCTCTCCTTTTTTTTTTTTTTTTCTTTTGATGCTGCCCACGGGGCCATCAGGATGAGCGGAGTGGCAACATGGGAACACGGAGCCATCACTTCATTTACTGCTGCTTGACCAAGAGGGACCCTTCCCTCAGCTCAGGCAAAGCTGACTTCACCGGGAGCTTGAGGCTGCCCTTCTTTCCTGGCAAGACTGATTCTTCTAAAGGTCTAAGATGATGCTGCAAATGTCAATCCTGCCCCTAAACAATAAAGCCTGTGCTTGCGCTTTCATAACAATTAATACTTTTTCCCTGTTGCTTAATATAGGTTTCAAAAGCCAAGGACTTGAAAGTTCATTTTACAATTGATTGAGATTGTTTGGCTCCGGTAATAAGCTTTGCTTGGCCTTGAAATTGCCTGCTTTCAAGTCTGATGGAAATCCACTGTACATAAGCAACATATATGATCTTTTCAGTATATATTTTTCAAGGATTACAATTTAGTTTTATTCCTTTGCTCATGAAACCACTTGAAAGTTATGCTGCAAACCTCAAGTGAAGCATATAGCTACTGTGAATTCAGGAGGCCCAGGGTGCCTGGTACAAGTAGTTTAAGTGGTATGGACTGCCCTTACAATCAGCATGTTCTCAGAAAGCTAAAACTCAATTTTTCAGACTGAAATGCACGACTGGCAGTAATCCATAATCCTGACACAGTGTCATGGGTGCCAAAGGGCCTCCAGTGAGTGCTGCCTTTGCATTTTTAAAAATGTTTTATGAGCTCAAGACCCTAGAATTAAGTATCTTTACTTTGCAAGCAACCTGCCATCTACTAATGCTATAGGAAAACCAAGCCAAACAAAAAAAAAAACAGCCAAGCACAGAACAAAGGATCTCTAACCCATAAGTAAAGTCTCTTTATCCCCAAATCCTCCACTTCAAGGGCTTGAGTGTTAAAAGCTAAGAGCTCTCAGCTTCAAGCCCATTACCATTTGCTCTTTTTTATCTGTACCAAGTTGCTTTTGTTGCAAACGAACATTTAAAAAAGTGAGCAAGACAAACAGATGAGCCTACCACATGTACAGCTGATTTCTTACAAATGACAAGGTTTCCTATTAATGATATTGTAGAATTAAGCAATAAGGACATATTTACAGTCCTGGCAAAAGATGGACTATGTTATAGTGAATTAGGTCCCCAATCAATTTCCTAATTGCCAGACCTCAGTGTTTACCAACCTGATTCCAGAATTACTTCATTCCCTGCTCTAAATAAAAACATAAAACAGCCTATTGGTTATTTAAAACTAAGAAAGCTGCTGATGCAGCTCCATTTAGCACAAGGGCATGATTTTTTGTTTATTTTTAAAAAATATGGAGGCATGGAGCTCCTTATGCACAGCTATCATCTCCACTGCCTTTCAGTCAGTAAAGCAAAGAGGAAACCAAGAGGGCAAGCCTGAAACAGCCTAATCAGGATTCTTCTTCCCTGAACGCCATCATAACAAAAAAATCAAACATTAGTTTTTAAGGAGCGTTACTGCTGTGATCCTGAATGGAGAAATACAGAGCTGGTCACAGCTGGTACTTCATTAACATTTCACAAGGAACTGTGCTCTGGAACAATTTCTCCAGGTAAATTCTGTAGATGCTTTTTCTTAAATAAGGTTATGGATACCAAAAAAAAAAAAAAAAAAAAAAAAAAAAAAGACAAAAGATGGTAGCACGATATCAAGTATTCTCCCAGATGAAAGACTTTCAAAGTGGTACACAGACACTTTATGCATCTTTTTTCAAGCTTTGTAACCTTAATATTTCTTAAAGAGATTAAAGTCTCGTCACGTGAACTAACCAACCAAGTGAGACTGAATTAGATCAGTACTTCTCCCAAAACCACCCCAAGTGTCTCTTCAGTAGAGAAAGCAATGTCACAACTTGTATCAGCATGGCTGATTGAAGCAGGAATCGCACAGGGTAGCATGCTTACACAAGCCATCCCACCTTGGCTGGAGATTTTGCTGCACGCAGGCTGCACGCTTGCATTGCTGTGCCTGGAGCGGGTGCACAACACCTCTAAGTCCACACAACACCTGTAAAAAAAGCTAGTAGCGAGTCTTCCCGAAGCCCTCGGACACCTCAGCACCAACTGAGAGGTTCTAGAGAGCTGTGGAGGAATTTAGATAAACTTACAGAGACAGGAACATTGGCATTTGTTAGGAGTAAGCAGAAAGGACGTCTTTGTAAAGCACGGCTAAAGGTCAGTATTACACGCTGGAAGACTGGTGTCCTACTACAACTCAGCCACCAGTGAACGCGTATTGTTACACCAGCCAAGGCATAACCTGACCCTCCTCTCACCCAGGTTTTACTCTCTCAGATGAGACAGAAAACGTCCAGCTTCCTGCACTCGCACAAAACTTCAGGAGCTTTTCGCAACAGCACAGATGTTCATCATCGTTATCCTATTCATTTTTAGAAATGGCGCACATAAAAGATGCATACAATCTATGTCTGCAATCCATATTTTTACCGTGCACATTAACAATAGACCTGAACCTTGCAGACGACCTAGAAGCAACACAGAAATGGTGTGCGCGGAAGAGCAGGAGAGCAGACCCTGCTTGTTCTATCCGATTAGGAAGCTCTGTAACTCAACTATGCCAAACCTGTAATACAGTTTTAGTTTAGTCACCATCTGTGTTATTGAGCAGGGGTGCTATGAGATGACCACCCGAGGTCCCATCCAACTTTAATTATTCTATGATCCCAGGCTTCATTAGGATTGCAGATCCTTGTAAATGGAGCGCAGTTGCTCAGTGCTCCTCTAAGAGGACGCTTTTTTCCCCCATCTCTACTTTATTCTTCCAGCCCTTCCAAGTAAGACATGGCAAGAAACATGGCAAGATCCGTTCTTTTAAGTGTTCTCTTATGACCCCAGGTATCAAAACCTCGAAGAAACTATGGCTGATGAATCTGTAGCTTCTCAGATAACACCAAAAAGGAGGACTGAATCCTACTGAAAAATGGCTGTATCAATTATCTATCAATATTTGAAAATGAAAACCTAACAACGCAGAAATTCACTCATTCCAGCTTTGGCTCCTTTTCTCATGTCTTCCATCTGTTGGTATCCACATGACATCTTGCAGCTCGATTGGTGCTTCTTTAGTCCAGAGACTATACATCTTTCTGGGGCTTTATTCTGTGCTCGACAACGAGGGTCTAAGGCACTATTTCAACACAACGTTATATGAATTATTGTTACTTAAGATAATATCACCATACTAAACCTGGAGGAAACTTATTAAAATTCTGCATGCATTACTGTCATTAAACCATCACTACCACCCATCCCTCCCATTGAGGTCAAATGTCTGTCCTTCACTACCTCAGGTTTCTTCTAACATCCCATAATGACTCAGACTAGAACATCACGCAGCATGTTAATTTGGAAAAGAAGTGAGAAACATTTAAAAACAAGAATAACGAAGAATTTAAAAAAAATCATGAATAAAATGTAAGATGAGTTTAAAGCATTGGTCCCAGAGTAGAATTTATGAGTAGTCTAGCAGCTGGCATGTGAAGTTTCTGCCCATTATGATTTTTAATGTCCCAGCTATGATAAAACTAGAGAAATTAGAGGTAGGCAAGAACAATTAGGCCAAATAATCCATCCCCACCAATTCAGGACGGATATAAACTGTTTAAGGAAAAAGCATCCCAGTACACAATGGCAATACACTTTATCCTCACCTGTAAGTCCAGTTTCATGAAAATGTAATTTCTCAATATTGTAAGGTACAATTACGTAAGAAATACTTACAGAAAGACATGTGATAAAGAATTTCAACTGTTGTCTCTATTCAGGGATACATAATCAGAGGAACTTTAAATATGAAGAAAGCTCAAAATTTTCTGAAGTAACTGATAACTCCACGAGCCAGAAAGAGACTGAGTCACACACAGCAAAACTGCACTTTAATCCATTAAATTTATATGTGAACTACCATAAACTTATTGATTATAAACTGAGATGGCTGCTTGGAAATGCTGGTCTGCCCTGTCCTCCAACACAGCTCTAAGAGCTATTCTTGAAGAATGTGCTTAGACACATACTTATCTTTCTGCAGTTCTGCTGCAGATAATGTAAATGCTCAAAGACTTAACCATCCTCCTGGAACCGAGGCTTCCTAACAAACTCCCACAAGTGACAAGAAGTTGTGGATGTTTACCTTACACGATGCCTTTTAATCACTCATCTTGAATGTTTGATAACCTTTTCTCAATGCTTTCATCAAACCAGTGGGTTTGACCCCAACCCAGTTCACACATTTAAATTAACATGCAAATTATACACTTAGATCACCCAGAATCTGCCTTTGAGGGGCAGAAATTGTTTGACAAGGTTTATGATGACATTTCAAGAACGATGCAGCTGCTTGCAACAGGCCATTTAAGATGAGAGAAAGCAGCATTTAGCTACATAGTCATTTTGCCTGTGTTGACATCTGGCTAAAACCTCTTCCTGGGGAAAAAAAGCAGATTTTTAATAGCCAACTCTTAATCATTATCACCTGCTAGAACAAAAAGTTTCAGGTGAAAATTATATTGTTAAGTCCAACAGCTGGCTTTGAAGATTTCAGTAGCACCTCTAGCTGCAGAGATAATGGAACACCCTCCTGGAAGACTCTCAGAAAGCAGGATTTAACAATAGAAGCCCAAACACCTTTTTCCCCAGATGCCTCTCGGACAGTTTCCCCCAGAGATCCAGACCAGGCAAAAGGCATTAGAATTCTGGAGGAAGGTGATACAACCTGCCAGAAAAATTAGCATACTGAAAGAGCTAACAGACATAAACATACCACGCAGACATCTCTAGCAGGTATCTGAATATATGACAAGCCCTATCCGAAACACTTCTGGAGTCAGCAGCATGCAATGTGACATCAGGGCTTTCAAGTCAACAGGGAGCGGGACACCTGGCTGAAAATAGTAATTTGTTTCATTGTACTCTGTCACCACACCAGGAGCTCAATATTCTGTGATTAGCACCAAGAGAAATGCTCCCTCAACGTAAGCAACACTGAACCGCATGGCTAGGAACAAGCAGAGGATACAGCTTAGGGCACTGAGGTCTGCATAGACTTCATCGAATTTTTAAAACGTGTCTTATTTCAGATCACTGGATGTGCTAGAAGTGGCCTGGATATTTTGCCTTAACAGTAAGAAACTAAAATATGAAGAGGATGACTGACGTAAGATTTTAAGAATGACCTAACTTCTCTTTTTAAAGCATAGACCATGCTTCAGAATTTAAGCGAATTTGCATGGACTAAACCCCATAGGAAAGCCACACAGACTGCAGCCTTTCAAACACTAGCACACAGAAGTAACGACGACGGCACGACTACAGGTCAATGGACAAACAGGAACATTTCTCAAGGTTTGTACTCTAGAAGAGAAAAATATAGTCGCTCTACCTTCACTGTAGTTGTCCTTTTTTTTCTTTTAAGCTTATCTAATTAAATCAATGCAAATATTCACAAAGCTAGACTTATTTCAGTTAAAGATGCAGTTAAATTTCTTTTAAATTAACTTGAAAAAAAACCAACTGTCAAATAGATTAGATACATGTATTCCTCCAGTTAAATTAAACTTCAGTTAAACTGATGGAATAATTAATCTTAAATGTCAAGAAAATAATGGGAAACGTCTCATATTTACATACAAAAACAAGTTCTGCAGAGTCCTAAACTAAGACTTTCTGTCAAACATCTGGCTTCACATATGGCTAAATTTCATGGTTACTAACAATTTTAAATTCAAAATTTTCAAAGAATTTATTGTTTTGCATAATTAAAAAAAATATTACTTATAGCACCCTAGGGTAGACATGGTGATCCACAGACAATCAGACTTTTAGGAGATTATGGGTTCCAGCTGTTTGCCTTGCCTAGTAATCTCCCTAAGGTGCTGTTTCCTCATGATACCCATAATCACTTTTCATGGGTTTACATAAAAGGTGCTGTATATCATCAAATCAAAAGGAGGTTATTGCTTTCTTCTTGTTATGCTAAATATGCGGCTTAATCCTAAAAACAGAAAGCCAAAATAAAATGTGCATTTTTACATTACAACTGACCTACTGGTTTTTATTCCATATATAAAATCAAGCGTTGAAGTTGTCCATTAACAAATTGGCTTCAATGTTACATATCAAATCATGTAAATATATTCACATTTTCAAAAGTCGTACTTGTCCAGTATTGCTGACTTTCCAAGTTCCACTCAGGCTGAACAATACAAAGCCATGACTTGTCAACATACTTCATCTTACCAGTTTCACTCAGCAACAATCCTAGTCATCATGTTTATTAAAATACAGACTGTTCTTTTATCCTGTTGAAAACTATGGGAGATTTGCCATGGCAAAAATTCCTACTGCCTTGTAAGATCTTTTGAAGTTGGAGTTAACTCTCAAGTATTTCCCATCTCTTTTCTGCATCTGACAGAAATAAACCTTGCATCACTCTTCTGAGGCACCAGAAATAGCCTACAGTTAAGTTCATATAGTCATGAAAACAGCCGAATACAACAAGAGATTTTACTGGACGGTTCACTCCTCTGTTCTGCTGTCAGCAGCTTCTCTGGCTAGAGCACCTGAGCCACCACCAGTGCACAGGAACTAAGTGACCTTCCTAGAATTTGGAGCTAGGGACTCCCAGAGTCTCTATAAGCCAAAACCAACCATTCTAAGCCATCTCCCACTTTTTCCAGCTAGAAAGCTGAATTTCAATCAAGTTATCTTGATTTACAGTAGAAAGCAAACTGAATATTAGGAAGCACCACCATCTACCCTTGCGGTGATGCCCGTGCAATGAAAATTGTTCCTGGCAGCAAAGTCTAAATTAAAAATACCAGTATCTTGTAGACAGGCAGTACTCTGCAAAAGCAAAATCCACAGCAAACCACACCTCCCTCAAACAGAAAAGCTGCACATACAGTATTGGTGGATCAGGCTTGATTAAAGGGCTACTGTTGTTTTTTCAAGCCAGGACAAAGACCCACCTCTACACTGAATTACTGCTGTTCACCCAAAAACTCTGGCAGATGTGCAGCCAGTGTGCTGAGCTGATCTGAAGTCCTCTGTCACCAGGTCATTTTTATATTAATTTCTCCTAATGAGAAGATATAACAGACACGGCAAGAGGATGGCCTCTGTCTTGGATAGGTGCAGACCGAACCGGGGAGTAGGTCAGCTGAAGTTGTTAGCTGCCACATCTGATGCTGAAAGTCCACCAGCAGGAACGTCCATCTCGGACCTTGAACCGATGAAATGCAAAAGGGTATTGGTACCACAGATGCCCCCCCTCCCCTCCACTTTACAGTAGCATAAATAAGGGCATTTTAGTCTTATGCACCGTACTTTCACACCAAATCTCCCCTGATAGCCTAGAGTAGAAGTTTTAGTCACGTTCCTCCTGGTCTGTAAACTTTTTACTCTGCCACACTTCCCCTGAAATACCGACCCGGGACTTGTGCAAGATCACGCGTGGCCCTTGGTTTCTGCAGCACTCCGATGAGCTATCCAAGCCCAGCACATAGCAGCTGCTGGAATTTTTCTAGTTTAACTATTCAGCCCCTTTAACTTGCAGTATTGCACCAACTAGCACACACTGCTGGAATAAACTAGTCACGGGGCAGGTCTCTACATAAAATGATTTTTCTGCAGCAACATGTATCCCCTCATTTTAACCAACCTATACTGCATTTTGACGCTGCACAAAGCACCTCCTAATTAATACAGAGACTTTTTTTGTGGAATAGTTTACTGCTACTGCTCCATTAGTCTATGGCTTATGAGAAATAATTTATTGCTTCTACTCAGAATTTTAATATCATCATTCAGGCCATGTTACGATTGCAGCTTTGCTTATTGCAAGGTATCCTTTCTAATTTTTTTTGGTAGGAACTCAACAATCTGGTATTTAAAAAGATACTTAAAATAGAAAATCTGTGATCTAATACAGAGACTGTCTTAAGGAGTGTGAAGGACAAAAAGAGAATTCGGATACAAAACTCACAAAATTCTGTGGCCTAAACAGACTTTCACTGACGAGATTAACACTAAATATATGGCTAAGTGTGAAGAACCTGTTGACAAAGAGCATAATGAAGAGACATTTCAAGAAAACACATTGTTATTTACAAGGAAGATATATTAGTGTCTACAGTTTAATAATTAAAACAACATCTATTACTCTCCAATAAATCTGTTTTTAAAGCAATCCTCGTAAAAACATCCTAACAGCATGTATATAGGTCTTTTCTACTATCTGAACAATCTTCTATTAAGCCTACGATTACGATAAGGATCATCATTAATGTCTCTAAACATTGATAATATTAACAAAGATACTAGCAGCACTGATCATTTGGTACGCGTGAGCTAGGTGTTAAAGAGAAACTCTCCAGCAGCAGTTCTTCAGATGCGAGTTCACGTGGACATCTTTATTAAGATTAAGCTACATGTCCCACGGTGACGATGCTGGAAAAGCCAGTTACAGTGAACTAGTAGCTGATACACCAGAGGTAGCGTACCTGACGCAGAAGGCAGAATGGGAAGAGTACGAACTGTGGCTAAGAAAACGTGCTTGGTGTTTTGAACAACAACAAAAAAAAAAAAAAAGCAAGGAACGTGGATTTTATAATTTCGTATCTTCTGTGCATCTATTTTAGCATAAATAACGATCCAGCCGCAGTCAATACGGAGTGCTATTGCTGACTGCAGCAGAGCCAAGGTTTCACTCATCATGTCTAAGCACTACAGACTAAAATACAGATTTTAATTGTTCTAGGGTTTTCCCCAATCACAAGTATTTATTAAGAACAAGGTATACTCCTTATTTTTGACAAAGACAGCATACACAAATTCTGGAGTAACTTGGAAATTCATATAACAAAACTAGCTGTCTTAAATTGACATATTACAATAATTTTGTCATATAAATGTCTTCTGTGACAGTCACACAGGCCACATCCACCAGCAGCTCCTCAGAGGGCAGCCCGAGCACATGAAGCCCTACAGACCTGCCTAAGGACAGTGATCGGGAGCCGCAGAGGATAAAAGCAGACACTACCCTGACTCCAAAAATCCTTTCAACCCTCCCTCCACTCCCCTGCTAAAACAAGGGCAAGAAGTTTTGTGACCATCAGACATGTTACAGTGTCTTTTTTAAGATACTTTGAAAGCAGCAGGGGAAAAAAAAAAAAACCCAAATAAACAAATAAAACCACTCACCAGATTTGGTGTCAGTCTTTACTGTCAGTGCAACTAAAACTCTTCAAAATAGTGAAAGCTCCACACATGTTATTAGCAAAAATTTCACACTTTTTAATGGATATTTACAGTTTGAAGCAGTCTTTTAATTACTTTTGCTATTTGCATCTGATGGTTTGGGGAAACGTTGAATTCAGATATTAGACTATCAAGGACTGCTGGATGTAGTCCAATAAGATACTGAGATCAGACTAGTTAAATTAGCCATCTGTCCTAAATAAACACAAATCAGAATTACTTTTTAATATTCTTTCAACCCTATCTTAAGTGAAACAAGAACTTTACAAAAGGCAGCAATTGTGATAAGGTAGGCTCCAAGGAAGTTTACATCCATCTGTTTTAGAATGTATCTTAGTCTCAATACTTCAGGCCTGTAACTACAAAAAACGTCCTAGATTTGGCCTAAGAAGGCCACACAATAACAACCAGATTTCAGTCTTTAAATTGTCATAAAAATGAATTAATGAATTACATTTGTACCAGTTACTGTTCTAGTTAAATTATTACCAGGAGAGTGGATTCATAATGTGCTGGTTCCTGTTCTCATTACAATCCATTCTCACGAGAACTTATAATCAGAATTTTAATGCCTCGTTCATTCTGTGAAAGATAGCTGTAAAAATATATTAATTTGACCTTTTCAAAATTCTGTTATTTGATTTGGTGCCTATTCTTATTAGCTCCTATCTACAGTTCCTACATTTGCTCATATCTATGAATTACTAGAAAATGGAAGTATGTCAGTAAGTCAGAAGACTTTTCTGTTCATTTTTTCTATCCAGGGTGAGGAGTGCAATCTTACGACACTCCTTCAATAACACATGCAGGCCAAAGTCACCACCTTAAGCAATCATTATGCTTTGAGTTACATGTCGTCAATGGCAAAGGAACAGTGATATCCTAAAAGTATAGATAAATACAATAAAACCCATTCACAGCGGACACAGCAAATAAGCCCTTCCAATAGACAGTCCCCAGAGGATGACCTAAATCAGGCACCTATCTTGAGACAAAACAATTCTCTCTGGAGATTCTCTCCTCTCTGTACTGACTACAACAGGAGCCTTGAAGACTAACTTAGATTACAACATAAAGGTGGTTTTAATCCTCCTAATTGTCTTTGCTTGTGAAAATACGCCAGGAAGCTGAGCTCCCAGGGACCTGGTATTAACCCGATACACTTCTACGCTGAGACAGACCCAACAACCTGTGCCTGAGGAGCTGGTGGGAAGCAACTAGCAAATGCACAAAAGAGACATTACAGTACTAAAAGGAGTATTTTATCTCTTGCCAGCAGCCCACAGGTACTACCCCCTCTCGTGAACTATGCACAGGCTTGGAATCATAACACCAATCCTCTGCACACCAAAATATTCCTTGATGACTTCATCTGAATTAATCTTAATTTCATAGCATAAAGGGAGGTTAAGAGAACGCAGATTTATCAGACAGCAGAACTTGATCTTTATTTCATAACCAATACTGTACAGTCAATCTCGCTGTTCTGTCTCTAAATCTGGTGTTATACTACACAGCTCTGAGGTACCAGTGACGGGCTGAGGACCACGGGTCCAGAAATGACAACATTCAGATGCCATCTTTCAGGCAAACTACTGATCTGCATTTACAAGTTTGGCTTTATGTGACACCAGATACTAGAAATTTTTTTTTAATTGGGGTCATAACACTGAACAAAATAGTATGTCACCTTTCAATCACTGATTTTTTTTAAACACTCCTTAGGGTTCCACTTAGCCAATGTACTATTAAAATTATACCTAGCAAATTACGTGTGCGCTATCCAGGAAACTTGCTATAAAATTCAACTGCTGTACCGTTGCATATGCTGCCAAATAACAAGAGCTGATACTTTTATCAGCATCACGTCAGACAGGACCACCAGTCTGTTCAGGACCCTCAGGTAAGCCTCGTACAAGATCAGCACCATCCCCTCCGGGAGAAAAAATGAAACATGCAACATCAGGTAACTCTTTTATTCCTCGTCTGGTGGAGTCTTCAGATTCTACTCATCCTGCCCAATTCAACCCTTCTGTTCTCACGGCAGCTTCAGTTATGATTTCCCCCTTTTATCTGCCTTGTGAGCAAAGGCTTATCCTGTACAGCTATCTGTGATTACAGATAAACAAACATGAAAGGCAGTTGGGCAGAAATACAGATATATATACACACACACACACCCTTCTCTAGGTCCTTGGTTCAATTTCAGAGGAAGCTAGACACAAACCAAAACCATGATAGAGTAACACTTTAAGCAGTCAGTGATGTAGGAACCTGAACTTCAGTGATTACACCGTTGATGGATTTTGGTTCCTGAGTTGCTTGGGTACTTCTGAAAATTACACCCATAACACCTACCTCATCATTACAGGAATAAAAGTTGTTTGAGCCAAACCTGACTGCATTTCCCATCATATCCATCACACAGCTGACAACAACAACAACGTTCAACCCCAAACAAGGACAGCAGGTGAGACAGATACCTCCCTGTCTCCAGTGATTTGTTGCTCAGAGGGTTTCGGAGCCATAAGTCACATCTTGTACACAACACTGCTCAGCAACCCAGCTCCTCTGGGTATGAGTTGGAGTAACTACGTACACGCACCAGCTAAGAGAACTCGTGAACTTCCTTCTCTACGGCAAAGCCATCTCTAAAAAGTTTTTTGCCCGTGTCCCAGTGACTTACCAGGACCTACGTTTAACCTTCTCATTTCGGATGAAATTCGTGTGCCCTACTTCTAAAGACACATTGGCATGGTTTGGTGTCTTCTATGCAGTTAACGAAAAAATCCTGAAAGTTGAAGTTGTACTGCGCAGAGACGATGCTCCTGTTACCCTGTTACTGATCCAATGAAGGTAATAGCACAGAGCGTCGTTGATAACGAAGGTGTTGCAACCTTGAAATGCTAATTCCCGGAGACGCCAGGGATTGGAGATGTCAGCGTGGCAATGTTTTTGGCTTCCACAGGGGACAGAGCGTGCTCACAGCTCTGCTCTTACAGCAACCCCTACAGTTTAGTGCACGGAGTGGAACCGATGCCTGTCTCCATAGAGACCTCCTGTCCTGCTTTCGAAAACGGAAAGAAAATGGGAACTATGACAACAGACAAACCTGTGGGATGAGAAGGCATAAACAAGTCAGCAGGAAGCCCACAGTAGTACACTGGGGCCAAGGCTACTGTTTTCGTTGTTATCCGACATTAACATAAACACATAACTAGAAGTACCAGAGAACCGAGCTGTGAGTGTAACCAGCACCAGCCATACTGGAATCCACACCATCACGGGGCTGAGCCACAAGACAGTGGCTCGACACATGTCTGGACGCTGGGTATTCAGACTGATGAGGAAATACCTCAATTTGCCTCCCGTAGAACCGCAGTCCCAGTCCCACAGTGTTACTGCTATCATCTTGCCATCACGCGGAGGCTGACACACAAACGTTCAAAGCACAACTAGACTTAACATCTTCACCCAAGATCTTTTTAGGTAAAGAAATGAAGGTGATGCAATTAGTTGATGAAGACAAAAAAATGTTTTAAAAAAAAAAAAATCTTAATTTACTACACCTTCTTTAAGACAACTTACAACAAGCCAATCTGATGACGCTGCTCTTCTAGACAGATCTAGACAGAAAATACCCCTGCCTTCTCTGTATAAGCTATTCCTATATACCTCACTGGATTGAGAAAACTTTTCCACTTAAGGGCAGAAAAATATTCAAGACTTTTTAATAGAAGACATCCCTATCTAAAGAGCACCCTTGGTATTTGTAAAGCATTTTTCAAAAGTAATTTGCTTTAAGGATGATAAAGTCAGCTCTTCATTGTTTTATTAGAAAGCATCCAGAAGGTCGTTACCTCCAGCACACAGGGAACCATCTCCTGGATAGCAAGAGAGACGGCAACAGGCAGCTGTTCAGCAAGTCCTGGAAGAATTAGAGCTTGTAATCAACTTCTGGTCAATTTTTTGCAGACATAGCCTGGATACACAGGCTCTCAAACATGGCGCTATATCAGTTTCAACCTCATTTCCTAAGTGGCAGTATAGTAAGATTTTTTTTTTTTTTTTTTTTTTTTTAAATATATGCGCACCGTTTGTTCAGTGAGTCCTGACTTACACACCCATGCCCTTTTCCTGCAGAGGAAAACCCACAGCACCATCACCAATAAAAAAAATGCTTTACTGGAAGCACAGGGCCTCTCTGAAACAAACAGTTTTTCTGTCCTCTGTACTATCTCTACGTAAATATCAGCACATTTCAGCAGCTTTTCCGTAACACACACTCATCCTCAGTTCAGGGGATTACCATCCACTAACTCTTCCCAGCGTAATGTTGCAAAAATCAAGTCGCACGGGTTTTGAAGCAGCGCATTGTCCAGAACTGTGCGTGCAGAAACATTTTGTACTCATTCCATTGTCAGTAATTAAATTTGCTGTTCCCATCTGGGACACAATCTTCCCCGAGTTTGCAACAGAATCTCTTTGTCTGATTGCACTGATAGATTGAGATGATGTTCTCCTCATTATTATATACTTCAGATAACAACAGAGATGGCAAGGGACCACAGCCAATAAGGTCAAATTTTCATATAATAAAACAATATATTGCATAAATATAGATTTATCCAATCACATCCTGGGATGCCCTTTTGTAGGTACGTGCTGCAGCACAAGTAATATTTCACAGATTTAGGGATGGGAGGTTCATCAACTGGTAAAATAAACACTATAACTAATCAACTTTTCTATTTTACCCCCAAAAGGAACAAGGCTGGATAACCTATTCCAAAGATACAATATAGCTCCTCATTTTAAAGGGAGTCATTCAAATTTTAAATCCTTTTTTAAACCACAGATGGTCAGGTGAAGATGAGTAAGAACAGCTTTCTTGAATGCTTTCACCGAACAGACCTTCAAACAGAGAAACATGGAACAGAGTTAAACCCACAGAGGGACGTTTCCAGGCTTGTTTAACAACAGCAGCACCAGCAAGCAGGTTATTTGATGTTTGCCCCACAGAGCCATGTATGAATTTATCCACCAAATGCCACAACGAGATAAGGAAGCTTTATCATCTCTGCCACATATGGAAGAATTGCACAAAAACCTCCTGAGGTCATACATGTAATTTATAGGCCTACGAAAAGGGGGTGCTCAGGGCAAGCATAAGATCCCCACACAGTAAGAGCCTGCGAGGAGGTAATAGTGTATAGCCAGGGATAGATACCACAGCAAAGGAGGAACCCATTATATCAGATCTAAGCCATATTCCAGAATGCAAATCAAAACGCAAATGGTAGATGATCCGTGACACAGACTCATTTTTCATGGGCTCACAGATAAAGAGCTATTGAGGCAGACAAAGCACAGCAAGAAAATTTATATTTTTGAGAGAAGCACTTCTGCTCTTGCAAGCATTAGCAAGAGAGGCAGGGCATTTGAGACCAAGCAGCTCCCCCTTCCTCACCTCTTCTGTTTGTTATTAAAGGTCATGTTTATAGGCACAATCATCAGCCAGCTATCTGAAGGGCTTGAAAACCATACAATTAGCTATAAGCACATTTTATTGTAAACAAACTCAACCAAAAGGCTGTAAACAGTTTTAATCCTGTTCCAAAGTCCATCAGAATCAGAGACTCTTACGGATTACAATAGGCATTTGATCTAACCCTTTTCACACTGGTGAACAAGCCAGGGCAAATACTTCAGTTAGTCTCATGTTTAATTTCATTTGTTAACATGTTTATTTACTATCAAATATTGGAATCCATCAATGACGCGACTACCCTGCTAAATCATCATCGCCAACGGCAGCCCGCTCTACCTTTAGCGAGCACAGTGATCTATTTTCTCAAAAGATGCAGCATTTTTCAATGAAAAAGGGAACTCTTGCAAAAAAACTGAGAAGCTGATGAGTTTATCTTTCCTCTTTCTGCCCTTCCCCCTACCATATACCAGCCAAAGATTTATTCAGTCTCACTTAAAATAAAAAATGTGTTTTGTCACCACTGACTCTTTAGGAGAACTACCTGGCAGACACAAGTACAACTGGACTGAATTACTCCAAAATCATCCCAAATGTTGGGGGGGGGGTGTTAAAAAAAAAAAAAAAAATCACAAGAGCAACAGTGATTCACAAGTTTGAAATGATCTGCATGAAGTTTTTGCTAAGACTGGGCTCAGGCCACTCCAAGGGTAAGATACTATCACTATAAAAATAGGTAGCATATCCCTCAATTTAAGGTTCTCATCTCACCACCTTTTAATATGCTTACGCGCAGAACAGGTGCATGCCTGAATAATCTTTGATATGCATTTTGATAGGACTTTTTGGGCAAGTCAGCAGCTGAGAAACTTCAAACTACTTCTCTAATTCACGTAGGCAAGGAAATTTTCACTCCACAGTACATCTAATGATACTGAAACATATTACAGGCCAATGCAAGCACCATGAACATCTTGAGGGAAATGAGACTTGTATGCCATGGAGGAGACCAGAACAACGCAATTGCTTTTGTTTAATGAACGGTCCATCTCTTAATAGCCAAGACTTGTCTTATGTGATTTATGCCTGTTGATCTGCAATTAATTGCCACCACCACAGCAAGGTTTACTGCAGTTCATATTATAGTTGGAAGTAAATTGACTGCTTATAATAAAAGAACTGAAAAATCTGTAAAAAAAGAGTATGGTATAGACTGCATTTCTCAGAGCTTTTGTGAACAACATGCGTTTGTCTCATCAATCACAGAACTGCACTTTCACGTCAATCAATCACCGCAGTAATGGGCTACTCCATTTTCCACTGTAAATATGTATCTACTTTGTAGAGATGCTTATGGAAGGTGGGAAACAGCACTTACCTCTCTGGGGGTACTTCTGGAAGAATTGAGAAAGTCAATATTTATCTAATGAGGGGTAAAAAAAACCCCCAAAACTGGAGGTAAATGTTCTCTTTAGTAGGGAGAAGGAACAACAAGCAGCTGGTTTGATGGCTTGGCTCACAGCATCACATCCCTCGTGCACAAAAGACTTCAGTCAGCAGCACCACTACGTGAATCTAGTGTTTGCACAAGCTGGTGCACACCACAAATGCCCTCAATCTACTCAAGATGGGATAATTTTCCATTTTCAATCTTTGTATCTAATTATCTTTACAGTCAACTTAGCTTCAGGTTGTAGGTTCATGCCGTATGGCCTCTCAATACATCTCCCCCCTCTTCTATGTTCAAAATACTTATACACCAAAGAAGTATACAACAGGCTTACGTGAGCAAATGGTGGAAAGCCTGCTTGCCTTAAAAAAGCCAAGATGACTATTTATAATTACCAGTAAATACATACACAGTGTGTAACTGACAACTCTCTATCTAGCAGAAATCAAAGTGCAGTGCCAACAGCTGAATATCTAGAATAAATAAATACACTTTACGAAGTTCATACAGAAGAACCTTAGGACACTTATTTTTATGTAAATGCACAATGTGTTGTTTTCCCATTATTTTCATTCTTCTCTGCAGACAAGATCACTTACATAAAAGAGAAACAGCAGATACTGAGGGGTGAAAACATGGACAAGATGACTGCTAATATACAAACGCAGAAAATTCCCAAATAAAATCAGAACAGCAGATAGGAAATCACCAACAATAGCACGTGTGTGTGAAGGCAGCCCTAGGGCAGCTTAGTTAATGTCTCAGCAAGTTACACAGGTTTTACATGACTATTTACTTTCCAATTCAATAAAGCCTGAGTAGTTACAGTATAGCAACAGCTCCTTCATCACATGCTACCTGTGCCTTACCCCTGAGATACAGACCACTTTCCCAGAGCAACACAATTTTTTGCATGCTTCGTAACAGTGGAAGCAGCAGCAGTATATTCACGTTTACAGTATCATCTGCTTGGTATTGGCATTTTTATGGTAAGTGCTATTCCAAGCAGGAATACACCAATCATAGCATTGCCCACGCAGCTGAAAGTACGCTATCTACACCAAAAGAACAGCATGGCCCTTTGCAAATTACTTCAAAAACTTAGTTAGTTTACACAGCTGTAATATTCCACATAGGTCACACGTGGCAGTTAAAGCTGAATTTTAGGTGCCACATCCCTGGGAGGGAAAGTAAAGCCACGTGCTAGGCACCTGAGTGCTTCTGCACAGAAAATGGACATCTAAAAATAAGATACAGAAGAGGCAGCATGCTGAGTACCTCTCCATTAAGAATATCAAAGAATTGGGAAAAAAAACAGAATTCTGACTGTCTTATGGGTACCCTCACCTGTTTGCAAGTCACAGATCCCTGCCAGGCATGTACACCAGTTCCTCAGCTTTCCACAGCAAGCACCAGCTCCCAGCACCCACTGGCCTCCTTAAAAAGAGGTCACTGCACACACAATCAAGGCAGGAGCAGCTACCTTCTAGTCCCACAGCTGCCCCAAATTTCTGAGATGATGGTCCTTCCAGGTGCATATCAATATTCAACCTTAGAGCACAGGTTGAAACACTCCTTGCCTGCTGAAAGCTTGGCAAGGGCTACATCAGCCCCTTCTCAGCTGGTGGGGAGAAAATATGTTCCTCCGGAGATCCTTATGCTCTGCTGACTAGAGAAGATGCTGGAAGGAATCACAGTCTAGAAACCTAAGGAATTCTAGGGTTAACTAAAAATTTGCTTGAGGAGGGAGAAGTATCTCCCATAATTTCGGAATTTACAGTATTAAATTCTACCCCTTCTAGTTTATTGAACTACTTAACCATTACATGTCAGAAGGTCGGAATCACTTTGAATGCTTAGAGAAAATGTACATTTCAACCTTTTAATAATGTGTTCTTCTGTTCTTATAGTATAGAAGTATGAAACTGGGCTTAATTTGGAGGAATAGAAAGCTCATTCACATGGGAAGCATCAGTATCTTGTTATAATGGGCTTTTAATTAAGCAGACATTGCACAGTGCTTGCTAAGATAAAGTAAATGCTGTTAATGTTTCCCCTACTATAGCCCCTATCCTATAAAGCATAATGCAATCACAAAATCAACTGAGAAAACAACAACTTTATTGAATTTTCAGATTTATGCACAGTAACAGACCCCAAAGCTCTTATATGCCAGTAGATGGCAATCTTCAGATATAGTAAAAAAGTGTCATTAGCAAATGCAAAATTTGAAATTAAAACTGTATGAGAAAAAAAAAAAAATTCCATTCAAGGGCTGAAATTTTTCAGAAGTTATTCAGAATCACTCAAGTTTCATTTTATAAAAGAGAAAAAGAGGATAGAGAATGTCTTTTATTGGTTTGGATTTACATTTCACCCTAAAAATGTAGATTTTTTTTTTTTTTTTTTTTTTTAAACAAGTTAGAGAGCAGTATGGAGACACACATTAACCCAAAAACTGAATCTTTGTTTCTAGACAAGTGAAATATTTGAGGTTTTCACTAAAATTCCTGTTTCTGGTTCCCTTTAGAGTCCCTCATATGGCCATAAGCATGGTCAGTTTTATTTGAACAGATATGGCCTACAGCCCACAGCTGGATACACCACCTTATTAGAGAAGAGGAGATGGGAAGGACTACACTGATGGAAATGAGAGAAGTTTTAATATTTAATTGCTCTAACAAAATGAAACTGTGTACTCAAATTTAGTGGTTTAAAATTCAGCTGCATCTCCATCTCATAATATGTGGTCAATGCATCATCAGATATGCAAAACAGTACACTGGTCTATATTTAATTTCTGTTCTTCAGAAAAGCTGCACTTGAAATTCTGCTTACTGTTGATTCTTGATTTTTTAAGACCTCAGGACATCATGAAATGTGATTACACTTATAACAGTAGAAGAAACCCAGTAACACTTTCAATATCCTTGCTGATCCTAGCTCAATGTGCAACCATGGGAAGGCTGGTAACACATATGTCAATCTACTGTGCCCACTGATAAAAGAACACTTCACAACACATGCAACGAGAATATTTTTCCTATTTGACATCACATTTTTGAATATTCGTAAGACATAAGTTAAAAAAATTAAGTATTGTTTACATTGTCAAATTTAAACACAAACACTTCATGAGTTTTATTCCAAGACAACTCCTCCCACATTCACACAAAAGTACTTCATCTACTCACTCAAGCCCAATCTTTTTTTTTTTTCATATTTCCTCTTCTACTTGAAGCAGCCCCATTTTATTCAGACATGGAATTCCACTCTCATTCAGGAACATTACTTCTCTTTTATATTCATACAGTTGAGATCAGAAACAAGCCTAATATAATGCTAATGTGGCTCTCAGGAACACCCCTACTGACCACTGGGTCTGATGGCCTCTTCAATTAACTCTGGAAAGGTTTCAACTTCTCTGAGAAGTCCAAATGCTGTCACCACATCACCATGAGGAGAACCATCATGCACTACATTAGCTCTTAGCCACTCCCGCTCCACCAAAGGGAATATACCCAAATGAAAATGGGTTCTCGCTGTAGGATCATACTGTGAGGTGAAATTACAACTCAAACTGTATTTGTAAGAGAATTTGCAAATTCACTGTCTATCATCTTAAAAAAAATAAATCATCTAGGCATAGCTCAGACACAAAAACCCTCGAACCTGCTACCAGAACTCTCCAAAGGAAACTCTCAGCCTCCAGAGAACAGAAGTGGGACAGTTTATCAGCTTTCAAGAGAATGACAGAAAAGGAAGCTAAAACAAAATCCGTAACAGCTGGAGCAATTTTCTTGGAATTAAAATTAAAAAGCCTGACAGTGTCATAAAAATAAAAGATCTCAGAAAAAATGATGCAAAGGATGTTATTAAAGTAAGGTTTATGAAGTTTGAAAATAATTACAGATAATGTGTATTTATTACTCCTATAGGATCAATCTGTGGCACAGATTTTTGTATCTGAAGCCAAATGTACAGATACTTATCATATCTGTAGTTATCTTTGCTCTCAACTCCCACTCATCTCCCTAGCGACACATTTACTGTTTCCATTTGCGATATATCAATATTCTTCATTTTATTTATTTCCATTTTCTCTTTGCAAGGAAAAAGAAGGAAGCTTATTTTAATCTTTGATAACAACCCCTACATTTCTGAAAGGACCTAAATCCAAGGAGTAAAAGCCTACGCCCAGATTGTCATACCGGGCTACCTACGTAATGGCTGATCCATTTTAAGACCAGAGAATAAAACCCTAGAGTTAAAGAAATACCTCTAAATACTCAATGTATACTACAGTCACAAGAAAGAGCAGATTTTGTGCTCTTTTGAAGACATCTATCCCAGCACATAGGGCAAACTGAGATCTCTGAAGCTGAAATACTACATACTTCACTGGGTTCAGCATCCGCATATGAGGAAGGTTATAGCCAGATTTCAATTTACGGAAGTCATAGGATCAGCTCCAGACAAAAAGATGGCTGAGCCCTGCTCCCACTGATGGCTCTAAGTGGGAGCAGGGCCAAGCAGCAGGCACTGTTTAAAATGTTCGGTATCCGAGCAGCAGGCACTGTTTAAAATGTTCTGTATCCATACTGCACCTACCTTGCAGGGACAGTCAAGTCAGCAGTGCTTTTTGGTAGAGGGTTGCCATAAAGCTCTCGAGACCTCTCCCAACAGAGGTGAAAGGTGTTTCTGTCTTCTCTCTCCCCCAAGGTGATACTGTTCTCCCCAAACTCCCGCTCAAAACGCACTCATCGTGCCGTTAGCTCAGTCCTCCCTGTGCCAACGTGGATGGGTGACGGTGTAAGCGGCAGAACTCGGGCTCGCTGCAGTTTGCCACACGAGAGCTGTGCAATGGAAGCACACCACGAATGTTCCAGCGGTACAGCCAGCCACGAGAGGTTCCTCTACACGACCAAAATCTCCATATGCATGGATAACACCTTCAGGCATCACTGCTTGGGTACTCCATTTTCTCCCATAGCTCTAGCCCAAGCAATTCTGTATGGGGAGATCATTTGTGAGATTCCCTTTGCGGTGTAAGTACATAACCCTATATAGATGTAACCGATTTTTCAAGGGTACTTAACTCTTGCAATCGAGACACCTTTACTTCACTCCTTAAATGAGAATGCAAAAGTCCTGTTTTAATTCTGAAACTACAGTTTACATTATTAAATAATATAGAAGGCATCACTATTCAAAAACCAAAATCCAAACATGCAGAGGAAAGAAAACCACCATATACATACTTCTGTAAGTAACTTTCCCCTCAATATGACAAATACACTACGTCATGATACTTACTCACTTAAAAAAAAACAGCCTTGCTTTCAGAGGGTATCTCCATCCTCTTTCCTAGCACATGAAAAAGTTTCTGGGCACAAATATGAAATAAGACAGCAGACTGTATTAGCTATCCTCTTGGTCAAAGTCCGCCAAAGTCAAAATTCACTTTTCCTTCTTGCATTCTCCACTTATCTTGAGCGACTCAGTCACACGCTTCCACCCAAAAAGCATGACGGAGGTAGGGAGGGAAAAAAAAAAAAAAAAAATGGTATTTTGGTTTTGAAAATTATATATGGCAGTAATCCTACACACTGGTCTTGCTTTGCAAACACAACTTATTTAAAAAAGGGGAAAAAAAAAAAAAAAGATCAAGTAGCCAGGCAGACAAAACCTCACCGGTTTCTGTTGCTAAGAATAGCACCTTAATTTCCTATGACAAAAGTTAACACCACCTCCCCAAATGTGTTAAGAAATTTCACTACTGAACGATTTCTTTTTATCATTGTATCATTTTAAAAGTCAACTTGATCAAAACACACCATTTAAACACGTCCAGGCTGTCTCTAAATCTTGTACCAATTATCCCACAGCACTACACCTTTTCAACATTTCCAAGAGAAACATCTCCACCTTAAATACCCTCATTCATTCTGAAAATATTCTTATCTCCACATCCTATAGTGGCACCTAAGATCATTAGAACTGAATAATTAAAGAGAAAGAAATCCATTCCAGTTTGAAACCTTGAAAATTTAAACCAGCTAAGAATTTGACCCAGAGCTTAACTAGCAGATCCCACAGTGCTGTCCCCGACCCCGTGAAACCCTGCCCGGTGGCACGTCCGTCAGCACCCCTGCTCTCTTTGGAAATATAGCCAGCGTGACATCTGTTCCATTATATAGAAAAGAAAAAGTCGGTATTCTTGTACACCATCAAATAACCAAATCTTCAGCCTTTTCAATGACTGCCTCAAACATAGGCCTGTTCTGCTAAATGCTGACACATAGATTTCGCTTCTTTAAATCAGCAGGTATGCCAATGATGGTCAAATCTTTGATGGAAAATAGAAGAAAAACAGTGAAGAAAGGAAAAGAAAAAAAAAAAAAAGAAGTCCTTTTCTACTTCTGAAAAACTTTTAGAAGAATTATTCTTGAGAAATTAATGGAAAAAAACTATTTTTTATACACAGTATTAAGTGATTAAAAGCTTGTTCATCACTTTGCTTAGTTTAATTTTAGAAAGGCCTACTTGCAGATTCTTTGAAATGCATAATTAATTGATAGCAGCGTGGTTACATCAGTACAGAAGTGAACGATAGATGTGAAGTGGTTTTTCCACAGAAAAAATACAAGCAGTACAGGACACAGTGACAATATTCAGTTCACTCCACCCTCCAATGAAGCTGTTTGATCTGCACATCTGATTGCACAATCATCCATAAATATCACCTGCATTAAAATTCTTACTGGTTTGCAACTCATTTCGACTTGTGCAAGATTTTTTTTTTTGTCAATTGGATCTGACAGAAAAATTAAAATAATCCTCTTTTACCTCTGCATTATCCTTTAAGTACTTAAGTTTTAATTATATCTCAAGTCTACCTGAAGACATTTCGGGCAACTTCCAATAACGTGCATAAGCAGTTGAATACAGTGTAAAAGTGCATGTAATTTCCAAGTCCCCAGTTGTTAATGAAATCCCAAACATTCAGATTTTAATTGAACTAGATAAAGATTAAGAAGCTTAGCAGCAGCTGGCATTGCGAATTAGTTCTCAGCAGATTTTTATGTTGTACTCTAAATCATTGCTTTTGTAATCTTCCTAAATTGTCCTTTATCTTGCTAATGCAGATATGATTCTCAGAAAGCATTAGGCTTCCACTGTTCCCATTGCCTGTAAAATCTTGAACTGTAAAATCTTAATAGTCTTTTTTAATAAGTATTATGATCTATATGTATAATGTGCATTCAATAGAATCTTACTGTAAAAGTTTTTAGGTTTTTTACGTGACCTGTTTTACAGATTAGATTTATTAAATAGCATAAACTGTTGGAGCTCCTTTAAGACCTATTTAGAGCCGTCTGGCATCAGATGAAAAAACAGTGCTAGACCCAATGCTTGGGGCTTGGCTCTCCAGGAGGTTCATTAGGAAGTTTCCTTCTCCTTCTGGTTCAGAGAGCTCGCCATCAACATAGTTATGCCGCTTAAACGCCTGACAATATATAATCAGCAGCGATCAACTAATATTTTGCTTGCAAGGACTTTCCAAGACTTGGCGAAAGTATTCACATTAACGCCACTGTTAATCAGTTGTTCCCCCTCTCTACGTCCTCTCCCTCCACCCAAAGCCCGATGCTGCGAAGGGCCCTGCACACGCAGGTTCTGTTTGCAGAGCTCAGACTATAAACTCGAGAGCGAAGGTCTGTATTGGAAATAACCCTGACAAATGCTCTCTCAGGACTTGTTCACGCATTGTAACAGCTCTTAAGAGAGTTACAAGTGCAATTATTACTTGCATAGTAAAAGGGGTTATATTTACACATCTCAGTTGAGGATGCACTTTTCTTATTCACACTCATGTAAATAAAATTGTAGTTCCTGTCGTTATGGGAAAAGTGTGGGGACATCGGGGGAAGAAAAAAAAATAAAGACCACTACTACCATCATCAAAAAGCAAGAAACACTTCAGTCCATTTTTCTACCTCATAAAAAATTCTAGCTATTTTCCCAGCTAAATGGTATTGGTCTTTCAAGTGTGTTGGTAAATGACCAACTAATGCAGTTATGTATGCACTGAAGAAGAAAATTATAAAGAGATACACAGCCAACTGGCATTAAAGTTTTGAACAGAACGGAATTTTAACAGTTTCACTAAGGTCTTTTAATATTAAGAATCTTGGCTGCCCCGATTTTTTTTTTCTAATAAAGGAAATGTTTGGCAGAATAACAAACATGAATGTCAGAAGAGAGGAAATATCTTCACCTGCACTTTTTTTTTTTTTTTTTTTTGAAATTAAAAGCATGGTGGTATCCAGACTTAACTGATGGCATTTCTGTGCATTCTGTTGCTCCAGCCTCTTCCCAGCTGCATTTTTCCTCTTCACCTCATGTATTGAACTACAAGGTAGCATTGATGCCTGCTGCCAAATAGTCAGTATGCTCCAGTGCAGAGACGGCTGCATCTCAGTGACGGAATAAAGTGATCATTAGTCTATACCTCTCGTCAAAGAATTATGTTTGGTTCAGCAAGCTTTGAGATCTTTGAATGAAAGATGATCTAAGTAGTGCTAAGCAATTTTCTCTCCCTTAAACTAAAATGAAGCTGCTAGCTTTTCCTGCCTCTTTAGGCCCCTTATTACTTGCCATTTCCCCTTAGCAATCTTCTCATTCCAAATACTGACATTCTGGCAGCCCAGCTATTTTCAGAAACTATTATCTAAGTTTGAGATTGTGAATTTTTTGCTAGGTATTTTTTCCAAGCAAGCATTTTGCTACCTAAACTTCAGCAAACTTACAAGTAGATTCAGAGACACACCTCTACTTACCTTTTTTTGCCATAAAACAAGGAGTTAACTTCACAATGTTGACTTCTCATTTAAGCCATTTTCTGAAGTACAGCTCTAGTTCTAAGAGTGACTTAGGTAGTTGAGCCTCAATTTTCTGACCTTTTTATAAAAGCTTGACAATTTTTTTTCCTAACATTAAATAACACATTCTTTGGATGTTCCAAGTTCACATAAGGCTTTTAGATGCCTGCTGCTGATTCCAAGGTGCCCAAAAGCGAGCATTCATTGAAAAGCCTGTCAAGAATTTTGTCCTTCAAATTACTCCTATAAAAGCAACGGAACTCTGCTCCCAAGTTGCTTCCAGGGCTAAAAGGTTTCTCTTGCTTCAAGACAATCCGTAAATAAGAACTTCAATCCAGCTTTTATAAGTGCAAAAGAAATTATCCAAAAACAATCGACACCAAAAGGAATTCTGTTACGGACTTTATTGGGAACACACTCGGTTCCAACCCTGAGAGTCAATCATCCCTCCTGGGGCCTTATCCTGAAGTTTCTTCAAAATTTACCAAAGTACTGCCAGAACGAGAGTAGCAAAATTGGAAATATTTGATTTAGAACAAAAATGAAACATTTAATTTTCCTAAACGTACAGAAAGGCACGCACAAGATCAATCATTCAACAAAATATTTGTCTTATTGCATGAAAATACGCAGGGTGGGAACTGCAAACAAATTATAATTATTTGGACTCCTGTTAAACAGACTAGTGAGCCTTATAATTAGTAACATAATCACTTTAAGACAAATATACTAAATAAAATAATGGATCTTCAGCACTGCTCCGCATAATAATGCTAACAATTTATGCTTTATTAATCAGCTTGTTGCTTTATCAAAGTTTGGAATTCTGAACCTCGGAAAGTTGCCATCTCCGTTGACCAGAGGATTCATTCTTGATTCAAGAAACATGCAAGAGCAGAAAAGAACTTCCCTCGAGTTCTCACCCAGCTTTAAGACCTGCTCGTGGGGATGTTGATTGTACAGGACAATTGATCAATAAAATTCATGTATTTCAATCCTTTCCTTCTAACACACCCCCACTAGCCCTCATTGATTTCTCTGCTGGCTAAGGACCAACCCAGATGCTCACTGACTTGAAAGTGGCTGACCAGCACTAACAGGTGTTGTGGCCATGTCCCATGGATAAAAGTGGTTGAAAAGAGCTAGGTAAGTTATTTTTCTGATACATAACCACAGATGCAACTACTTCTGTTACTCAAATCATAAGGCAAAGAATGCTTCATCAACTGACTGCCGGAGTTATTGGAATTACCCATTCAAGTGCCACTGGCAAATGTTAAAAATTCTTCACAAAATTTCACATTTAGGCGTGTTAATGTGTTGTCTTACATGGTGGGCAGGGGGGAAGAGTAAGGCCCTGACACCAAGACGTAGACAAGGAACGCTTGCAGCAGCTATAAAGGGAAGGCAGAAGTGGGGCAGATCTGCACCAACCTAAGCAGTTCAGACAGGAGCTTGGGCAGCAGGAACAGGCTGAAGTGGAGAAGCCGCCATGTTAATCAGCAACATGCAAACCAGTAAAGGTACTCCAGGATCAAAACTCAACCTGTACCGGGGTCACTTTAGAGAACAGAAGAAAGGTCCGGTGACAATCTCACATCAAAGGTCCATAACCTCATCAGAGGAATTTACTAATGAAAATCATTTTATCCAAAGAGCTCTCTTAAGCCTAAGTAGAAATCACAGGTTTCAGCAAGTCTCCACAGAGAAGCAGAAAATTACATTTTAAAATGCTGGATAAAGTTGAAGGATTTATAAGCAATATGGGGCCCTTAATATGGGGTCTCATATGCACAGAGGCCATACCACATAATAGTGGGAACTTGCAGAGCTGGGCTCTGGAAAAGGCTCAGTATCATTCAGAAAAGAACTTCTCTAGAAAGAGCAGGTTGTTCCAGTCTTGACTGAAGTGAAAGTTCTTCGTAGTGTTTGTGCCTTTTTCATAACATCATAGCCGAGGTTGGAAGGGGCATCGAAAGATCATCTGGTCCAACCCCAAAATTTTTATTTATTGACTACTCAGTAAATTTGTCTATGACTTCAGTTAAAAACACAAGCTCTGAGCTGCATCCAGAGTTACAGTTCTCACTGGTAGAATGATTTCAGGAATGCAGACCTCAAACACAGCATTTATTTTCTTAAAGCTAGGAATTAAGAATTAGTTGACTATCGGCATGACTTTTATTAAAATAACTTTCTTCAGAAGATCTTCAGAAAAGGCTCATCACCAGCAGGTATTATTGCCCAACTTATTCAACTGGAGACGAACACTCCACCCTGCCATCCAGACTAAAAAACCAGATGCTCACTGGATGCACACAAAGGCTTGTGGTTTTTTAAATATTAAATGAAAAAAGATTTTTTTCTACTTCCGTTTTGCTCTCCCTTCTATTATGTGAAAACAATTTACCTGCTTTCAGGCTCCAGCTGCAATTACTTTGTTTTCAGTTCATCTAAATGCAATGAATAATCTTGGTCACGGCTACTGAGATAAAAGCTAAGAGAATTCATTTGTTGTTCCACACAGCCACAAGATGTTGGTGACACCTGTAACATCAGGAACGCAACTGCATACTGAATGTACAATCTGCTTCATTCATGGACCCTAACACACCAGCCTCCCAAACCCACTTTATTCATTTTTCTAACAATCGCACCAGTTTTCTGGACAAATATATAACGTCGTAAGAACAGATCTATACTGACAACCAAGGCCAACTGTATAATGCTCATCTAAGTGGCAATGAGATTCATTAATTAGGTTGCTGCTTTAGAGTGTTGTTCCCCTGCAGCTATATTCTGCTCAAGGGTATTTTCAATAGTATTGAATAGATGAAGCAATTACTAAGCAAAATCCACTAACTGATGGCCAGTGTCAGATTCCTCAGGCCATACTTTCAAAGGGTGTACATATATTTACTTGAATGAGTGATTGAATTTAGAGGAAAAAAAGCAAAGCAAACAAAAATCCCCAGTGAGACAGCTTATGTGTTCTTCACTTTTAGGGGTGTGATCTTTAAAACAAAGCTTCCCGTTCTGCAGACACAATACTGCAGACACAATTAAGATGTAGAAGGGCTAGCTACAGGATACCTAGCTGCCTGATTGCACATGCAAATCAGGTTGTTTGCGATCTACAGGCACACACTTACTCTCACAATTAATGGCAGGCAAAGAGCTTTATCTACGGGTATTTGCCCTCTTTACTGACAGCCGTATAAGCAACTTGTAAAAATAATAAAAGCTTGAGTCCAGCTAAGTGTTTCCTGTTCTGGTATCTGACTTACACGCTACTTCTTGGTTTATTCCAGTAATGTCATTTTTATAAGATGACATATCCCTGAGCATTTAAGTTAAATAAACACAGCACAAACATTTCAGCTGTACTGTAAACATGTGGAAAGATTTTCTTCTTGTGAATTGTTGGGTTGGTTTTTTTTCCCCTTTTTTCTGCCTCAGTTACTATGATGTTTAAACTGTGCCTCATTAAAGTTGGGAGCAAAAGTAGAAGAGTTTTCAGGTAGAAGTATTATTTCGAAAGTTTAGGATATCTGTAATTCTAACTGATCTTCTACCTGGCATTAAATCTTCAAAGAATGTCAAAAAGTATCTTAAAAACTTGAGATGCCTGACTGTATACAGAGGAAGAACAGATGCACCTCTATAATTTGCCCATAAATAAGTAAAAATGAACCCATCAGCTATTCAGGGATACTTGCACACAAGCAGGCAAACACATCCTTTTTTTCCTTTTCTTTTTTGTTTTGTTTTTTTTTTTTTGTTTGTTTTTACAGTTTTTAAACATCTTCTGAACCAGATCTTACAGGGTGCTGTTAAAAAGCTTTGAACACTGATGTGTTTGTTTTTAGAAACTTCCTATGCAGAAGTGCCATCTCATAACTCTCATCCTTAAATAAAACCTTGAGCCACTGTCCTTGGCCTCCAAATTCAGTGGGACCCATATATGGCAGTAAAACATGCCTGCACAAAATACGTAACTTCTTCTCCCAGAAATAGCGAAAGCTCAGTGTGCAAGAGCTTCCTTTAAGGTCACAGCAAGTCAACTGCTGAAAAGAAGTTAACATCATAAATTAAACTATTCCTGAAACCCGGCAGACACTTAACTGAGTTCTCCTAGTATCCCCCCGCCCCTTTTGGTCTCTGGTTTTAGGCATGCCTTTGAGCAGAAGTGCATACCCTTCTCTAAGCATTCATCTAGCTAAGCAAAGAAGGGAAAGAGGAGAAAATCCATAAATTTAAGACATTTAACTGAAGTTTTTAATGGGACAAGTTTCAAAAGACAGATTTAAAAATCAAGTTTTGGCCAGTCCGATACCACTTAGAGCATCCAACTTTAAAACTTCCTCTTTATTCTTTACGGATTAATAAATACATGCCTAAATACTTATTTAAGACACTGGGCCCACACCCTCTTCTTCCAACTGATATGATATATTTATCTAAAAAGTAAACACGACCACTGACACAGCAGAAGTGGACCAAAGGACATGAATTTAAAAAATCCTTCAAAGTAACCTGTGCGGAAATGACACACAATTTGTGATTTGTGAATTCAAAGTCAGCCAGCTACAGAAGCACAGGTGAGGAATTCACGTAGTAGGAAATCCTTCAGGCTGATGGGGTTCCCGGGCTTGAATAAAGTATGTCTGGGTAGGTGATCAGATGGGGTATCAAGCTGATGCTTTGTTCTTTTCAGTAGGCTGTGCTGGTTTCTGTGATTAGCCAGAACATCGACATTTGAATTACACATCGATGAAGCAATCCTTTCATACCCTTATCTAGAAGGAGCAGAATGAAAAGAAACAAAGAAATCAGCTGGTTTCTGACTAAAGATTTTCAGTGCAAGTTATTAAGCCGAGAATGGAGTAAGATGTACATCAGTGGCTGACAGCACATGAGCTCTTGCGCTGTGCTATATTATTTCCCAGTTATCTTGCGTCACGATTATGGCAGACTTCTTTCCATTTTCCTTGGCATTTTCTAGTCCTCCTTTGAGACTGCACAATGAGACACAACGAAAATTTTCAGTGCTACAGTTCCAGCCATGCTGATCTCTGCAACATCGTGCAGTTAGCTCAGGTTGTCTGTCCCGCTCCAAAGGCCATGCGTGTGATCACTGCCTCCTACCCGGGTCCAGATATACGTATGCTTCCATTTCTCTTTTATTACTTTCTCCCATTCACAGATGATCAACCTTGAAGAGCCCTCCTTCTCAGTTATTACAATCTAGCAATTGCCTTTCTCCTGCCTCACAGCCCCTCCTGAAATAACAGGTCCTTAAAGACAACAACAACAAAAAAAAACCAACCCCCCAAAAAACCAAAAACAAAACAGAAAAGCCAACAAAACCGAAAAACAACACACCAAAAATTTTTGGACAGATTTCCTTATCACCCTGCTCTAAAACAACATCTGAGCAGGAGATTGAACAGCTACCCAAAGGCACCTATTTGTTTTATTAATTGTTCCCTTCAAGATATAAGCTAGGAGACCCCACACACGGCCAGGATCCCCCTATGCTAGATGCTGTATAAACTCAGCTCAGGAAAACTGTGATCTCCATCCCAAAGATTATTTGCAATCTAAGGAAACATAAAGAGGTAGATACAGAGGAAGACAAGGACACGGTGAACCAGTACTAGTCAACATGTAAGAACATCAACAATATACATTTGGTTTGTGGTGGTTTGGTTGTTTGGGGTTTTTTATTTGAAGACATTAATTTCTGTCACACCATACAAAAAACTAATACCAAGTCATCACATGTACACCTGAAAGAGAGCAGGATGTCTAATACCTGAAAGACATTCATCAACACTTTGCCACCACCGAGGTTATACAAAATCTCTCATGCTACATCAGAGAATACATCTCGAATCTGTATTCAAGGAAACAGTTACGAGCATTATTCCCCTCCTTCTATAAGCTTTGATCAAGGAGACTTAAGAAATATGTTCTACCACGCTTTGATTTCACTTGAGGGTTTTTTGTTGTTTAAAGTAGTGAATAAAGATGACAGGCAAATAGTCTAATTAGCACAAATATCTTGTTTCTTGAAACTTCTGGCAATTTTTAAACATCTATTGCTCGGTATTATTATGATACTCTCCATTAGCTACTCTGAGCTAGTGTGGACCTTTCTTCCGCCATAAGGATAGTTTTCTCTTCCATTTATACAAGGAAACGAGGCATTCACACCTGCATCATCCCTGACCTCCCACACAAAAGACCCCGGTGCTCCCAGAGCCGAAGGGCAGCAGGACCCCTGGATGCTCTCGCCAGCCACGCACATTCCACAGGGTCAATGGATTATATCTGGCTAAAGCACATCTGTTGGCCGTCACTCAATCCCCATTTACAAAGCTCAAGGGTCAAAGCATATTTCACTTCACTTGGTAGCCCCCTCCAATGGCAAGTCCCCCACCTGTTAGAAAATACATCAGGGCTCTTACTCAAATTTGAGTATTTTGGTTCTCAGTCAAACTCGTCGTTATTCCCTTCTCCGGTAAGGAGACAACAATCACCAAGACAGACCACAAACAACCCCTGTGGATCAGCAGGACTTCATGACAAAAAGCTTCTCATGTTTGGCTAAGCATATGTCAAAATGAATCATGGCAAACTTTATTAATGTATAAAAGACATCACTGCTGGAGTGCCGTCAGCCTGAAGCGCAAGGTGATGGAGCCTTCAAACCATCAAGCGTTTGTGATAATTGAAGTCTGAAAAATATTTCAGACAGCTGAAATACCAATTTATATTTAAGGAATATATTGAATTACACAGATCACACAAAAAGGGTGACTAGAGCAACACTTACATATTTTGTTGTTGGACTTTTAGCTTAGCATTTGATGAACGGCCATCTAGTTTTAACCTCGACAAGTTGGAAAGATTATTCATCTAATGGCTTCTCTGGAAGACTGCAGCTCCAGTGCTAATAAGGGAATTTAATTAGATGGACAAGCCTTGACAGCAATCCATTTCCAATACACTTAGTATTGAAATAGGTCTGGGTGTTCCAAGATTTATAGAAGAAAGCCACTATTCAAGTTAACGTGGAAAAATATCCGAAAGTTTTGACTATAAGCTCTTGTTTTTCTGACTTCATTTGTGACATACATCGCATTACAAACAATTACACTGACTGCACAGATGAAACCCCCGTTCCAAATGCATATGCTATAAAATTTGAGCAGAATTGATTTTGCCCTCGGCTTTAGTAAATCTCACAGATTCCCTGGAAATCAGCCCAGGACAACAGACCATTCAGCAGCACTACTGAGCAGGACACCAACCGTTTCTCCTTCCTATGGCAGCACCCAAAGCCCCAGGATGGAGGAGAGCTGCCGCACACAAGGGTACAGTACAAAAACGAAACGCAATCTCTTTCAGTGTATTTACAAGAGAAAAAGACATGCACACACATGAAATACACAAGGAAAAAAAAAAATGCACAAAGGCTAGTACTTTAAAAGTGTAGAGGGAACAAACCTGCCAGCAGGCTGATGAAACACTTGAGATAAAGTAGCATAATCAATAACAATGCTGCACCTTTAAAAAACAGCAAGTACAACGCAATCAATTCATATCTCAGTGAAGTAGCGTAATAAAAATCCGCAACTACAATAAGCTAATTTAATGATACTTTATCAAGCGCTCACATTTTCAACTACTGTTGTTCAAGGCAGAATGAAGCCTGTGTAAAAATATGTCATGAGTCAATATGGCATTCTACTGAAGAGAAAAGACCCACATCATTAAAATCTTAAGTAAGCCTTCATTAAATAAAATACATTAAATTAGCTCCTTCAAAAGAATTTAATTAGTCAACACATGCAGGTTAAACTCACAATCTGCCATTATGGTTTTTTTAAGCCATTCATTTTCTTAAAGCTTTGTTGTAAGAAGGATTTTTTTTTTTTTTGTATTGTTATTATTTTTATAATATGGTTACAAACCATGGTTCCTTTATGGAAAGGACAAAGTATCCCTTGCGAACAGCAAGACACATTTTCGTTGCTCCTGTATATAGAGCGCTGCCTTGTTAAGGCAATTTCAATCATTTTACACATCTTCATTAAGTCAGAGATACGGTTCAGCTTTTCACAGAGAGAAAACTCAACAGCTGCAGAGAAAAGGAGGGACAACAGATTCTTAAACAGAAAAGAGGAATTACCAGTTATCTAGCTTGAAATGAAACCTCTGGGAAGCCCCATCTGCAGTCTCAGTCATTACAAATCACAATAATTATGTGAGCTCTCAGCCCATATATAAAATTTCAATACCTATGAAGAGCTGCAATACTGCAATGTCCACAACACAAAAACATCGCCAGCTCATTTTGCAAAGCTTCAGGCTACTTGTAACACCGAGAGAAGATGAATCAATAAAATGTTATCAGTAAAACAGTTTGATTCCTGCACAGTTAAGCGCATGGCCACTTCTATATTTCAATCCCCTCAGGTCAATATAATTTTACACAGTTACCCAATTCTCAGCCGTGAAATGATACTGGTGGATGTTTCAGATATTCTAAAGCACTTATTTCTACATGGGGGATTAAAAAAAAAAAAAAAAAAAAAAAAAAAAATCTCTTGTTTCCTATCTGGTTCAAAAACTTGGATCTTTAGCACAGTCTTAAATGCTGGCAGCTTTTTACCCCAGCTCCAGAAAATTAAGTTACTCTGAACAGTTCACTCGGCCAAATCCTACGTGTCCTATTCAACCAGCACTTAAAGAGGAGTTTGGGAAGAAAAACAAGTCAAATCTGCATTTGGCCTTTCATTTAAAGTCAATCTGAGACATGAAATAAGATGTAATTTCTGCCTACTCAAGAAAATCAGCCCGTTTAAGCAAATTGAACTATTCACCAATAAATTCTGCTAGGTTACTCACCACAAGGACTGAAGAAACTGTAAATGCTACTGACAAAGACTAACTGCATAGTTAATACAACATTTTGCCCCGTATCCAGGTAATTCTTCATGCATACTCTGATTTCCAGCTTCCCACCTGGGTATGCAATAAAATAATGCCTCAGGTTAATCACATACCTCCAGAGAGCGGCATTTTTTGCATAAATAAGAGCAACAAGTATACCTCCAAACCTGAGGAAGTAATAATTGTCATCTCTAACAAACTACAGTGCTCCAGAGACAGGGAACATTCACCAGGAAGCTCTTTTTAGACACAAGTCCACTTTCTTTGATTTAATTTGACAACCTCCTAATGAAATAATACAAACCTATTACTGGACCAGTCATGAGCACCGTGAAGTCAAAGGCAACTGACTTCAGCAAGACAGGACGGTAGTCCCACAAAGGCAAAAATACCTTTTTTTTTTTTTTTTTTCCTCATTTCACTACCAATTGCATCTCATTCATTTCCTTAACTCCTGCACTACAGACAACAGACGAAGAAATATCAGTCCAGTCAAAGGCAAAAAGTACTTTTTGGTTTTTTTATTGTAATACAAGACTGTTTATTCCCCTATTCAGTTCTTAGAAAAAGTAACCAACATTTTAATAACTAGAATGTCCATAAAGCACCATCTAGTCTCCTGCTGTAGCTCTTTTAAAAGGTTTAGCTTCCTTAAATACTTAAAGGATATTGGAAATATCTGAGGGGCAAAGCCCCTCGGTATATATGATGCAATTCCCTTGCCACATTCAGGAAATTACATTAACGTACTTCCAGCACTAAATTTTACCAGTTTAAAAATCAGCAGAAAAGGCCTAATCACTAAGAAATAAAACGCACAAATTTATGAAAAGACAAAGCTGCACTAACCCATTAATTTTTATATTTTGTTATATCACGAAAACTGTTCTCATAACTTTCTTCTGAACAAGTTTCATAATTGCAAATTCTCAGACAGTAAAACTTAAGTGATCTCTGTACTCTGCTTTCCTCCTAAATAATGAACCAAACCATCACGGATACACACAGGAGGAAGAAGCCTGTCTATTTTACTAGAAGACTGAGCTCATGAAAATCCAACTGCATCAATCCTTCTTTTATTATTCTTTCAAACTTCCCAAATCAAATAACTTTCTTGAGCTTAGCTAGAGCCTTCTGAATAGAAATTCCACTGGGGAAAGAAGTTTTACATTAACAGCACAGTACATTCAGAAATCAATAGATAAACCCTTTGCTCGGCAGCACTACCCGATACCATGAGACTGAGCAAGGTCTCAGAAAATAGAACAAACCGCTCAGAAACAACTTTCCTAATCTGCCCACTTTTCTTTTGGCATTGAAACCAGCAACATGAACTTCACCTCTGTATCACACAGTTATTATTTCAAAAATGTTCTGATTCAATAATACTTTTTAATCGTAAAAAGATGTCCATCTTTGTATTAAAACCAGGAGGTTTTGTTTGGTGGTGCTTTTTTTTTTTTTTTTTTTTAAACTACAAAGATAAAGCTGAAAAGCAATAAGGCGACTCAAAGATAACCACACATATGGGTTGCCCATCCTTCTGATATAATGCAAGCCCCTTAAAGTGAGAAAACAATGTGATTAGACACTTGGGCGAGGGAAGAGAGATAGAGTGAAGCTTCTAAACTTCTTATGAAAATTCTTTAAGCCTCGTCTCAACTTCACTGGAACACCTGGCTTAGACAGGATCGGCTTAGACTGTTCTCTATGCTGGAAGCAGGATGGCTTTTACTTTTTGATCTGTTTAACCTTTTCTCCCCTCATTAACAGTGTTGCTTTCTCCATTCACCAGAATCCTTTTTGGATAGATGATGAACATTGGAGGGGAGAGGGTAAATCAGAGCAACATCCATACTTGGCCAAAGAAAGCCAGACCAATTTTGCTATGAGCTGCAACTGCGATGCCCAACTGGAGAGCATAGTAGAGCTGGCTACGCTTTTTAAATACACAAAGCCAGTCGTTGTCAGTGAACAGAAAATATGCGTTTGCCTCTACCCATGTGCCTATTATAGTAGTCGCAGACATCCCACTTCTCAGATCTGGAGGATGTGAACAAAACACAGCTCACCACGAAGTGCATCCCACTGCTTCACCCCCTTGGTTCAATTCCAAACCCGCTCAGAATTGACAAGAACTGTCCATATACTGAGACACAAAAGGAAATGGATTTCCCAAAATTTTGGTAAGCCACTTGAATAGCTCTAATGGCACGACCCCCCAAACTCTGGCAGGACGGACGCCTCACTGGTGCTACTGTTGTGTTATATTCATTAAAAACTTACATTATTTATTATCCTGTAATTCTGTAAGGCAAATCGAAAGAAACGTTGCCATGACAAACACACAGTGGAGTTTTCATACTAACCTGATCCCCATGATATCCCCTCCTTTAATTAACAGAACCCCATTTTATTATATCTCAACTAGACAATCAAAATATTTTCAGTACGGCTAGTGTTAGCCTTATAAAGGGGCAGATCGCCAAATCTAAAAACCCTTTGCAGTAAAGCAGAAGAGCTTTACGCACAGCCAGACCTCTCAGATGCCATGGGCTAGGATACCATGTTATAAGGCTGTAAAACTATGGCCTGTGGCTCCAGTCCAGCCTGCAGAGTAATTTAATCTAGCTCACAAAGAAATCAGGAAAATGGCCTCTGCTGTGCTGAATCAGCAGTGCTGGAAGCCGTGCCACCCTCTATCAGCTAGTAAGAGAGCGCTTTGTCTGCTGTGCCAACTCTGTGTAGAGCAACTATTGGGCAAAAGAAAAGACCAGCAGGAATATTATGTGCCAGATTTTCAGTAGATGTAAGTCAGAATAGTTCCAATGACTTTAGGAGTTGCACTGATTTACATCATTTCAGGATTATAAGGATTTACATCCACTGGAAGTTTCACTTCTCTTTTTTTGTCTTTTAATTAAAAGAATGGTGTAGACTTGGCAGCAGTACGAGTCTTCAACACACTAAGATTAGGGAAGGATCTTGAAAAAGTTTTGTAAAGCTCAGGGAAAGGCAATAAACCATTTTTAGTTTAAAAAGATACAGTGGCTAAATTAAAATTTACAAGATGTATATACATCTGATCCATACATGAGCAATATACATAAGTATATACATTCACTCTTTACGCTGGAGCTCCCTAAATATAACAATGGCAAAAGAACAGCAATAAACAAAAACTTTGTTCATTCAATCTGGTTATATATCATGAAAAACTATCAGCACAGATGTTATCCCTATTTATGAGTCATGACTAGGACCAAAACAAATGCCATGTATTACTTCATTTTATTTTTTTCTCTTAAGTGCCAAAAAAATGACTGCCATTGGGATTAGGTTAAAAAAAAAAAAAAAAACCACACAACTGGAAAAAATAGAGGGTACTGCTCATCAGGAAGCTAGCCAACGGGGGCAAAGTTTGGTTTGCTCTCTTTTCCAAAGAAACTTGTAACTACTACACCATGTCTCAGTGACCTCAGAGCAGTTTCTGTTGCTTATCTGCTCACCTCTCAAAGAAAGACCCGTAATAAAATAAAAAAAGCTCTTTGCCCAAGACAGAGTGTGCCTAATACCACCCTCGGAAATGTGCACATATCTCATTTGTTTCCCACACGTGACCATCATGGGGAAGGAACAGAAGGAACGTGAGAATCATTCTCGTTCTTGAGATCCTTAAATGGGCAACAGATTTATGTTTTCAGACTGAAAGTGAGCAGAAGCTGTAGGCATGGCCATGTGAAAAACTACATGTAGTTGCTCTTCATGTTATTTCTGTGGCACAGTGACCCACTCCCAAGCCAGCTGAGCCTTCAGAAACACCTAGAATTAGGCTTATAAATAAACAGGACACTAGTGCAATTTGGTCGGCGTGTTACACAAGAACTTAAAAATAAACTGTTTCAAAAGCCACCTAAAGAAAGAAACGCTTAAGCCAAAATGCCTCTATATTCAAGAAATGTAGTCTTACTCCATCATATCTTTTTCAGTAGTCACCTCTGAACAGGTCAGTGTTAAATCTCCTGCTTCCAATGAGTCCGATTTAGAAGTGTTCTTCAAAGGCTTCTGCAATTTTAGGAGTATTAAATTTTATACCTCCTAAGCTATTTATTAGCTGGGGAAGTACTTAATTGACATTCATCGGATATTAACTTTTTTTGAGGATGTGTTACTGATTTGGTATATAACCTTGAGCTTTTTTCCTTTTTTTGTTTTTCTCCTTTTTTCTTTTTCAGGACAGCTCTCCTAAGAACAGTAGGTTTCTCGGTGTGTGGATTCCCTACAAATTTCTCTTGGAGGTGCAGACAGATACATTGCAACAAGAGACTGTTCACAAGGGACCCCAATGCAGATGAAAGGTTGAAAAAAATCACTTAGACTGTTAATAAACTGTTGCAAAAATTTTGTCTTCTCTTTAGCTCTCCATAATACGCACCACTTCTGGAGTGGTCCAGACCCGACACGAACCATGGCCCAGCGGTTTTGTGGCGTACCCAAGCCTCCAGGCAGTCAGCATTCCACATCCCTTCTTCCAACCCACCCCTGTTTTAATTTTCTGTTTATTTTTTTTCCCTGAAGCAGCCCCACTCCACAGATGTTAAACTCTCCCTCTTACCATTGCATTGCCAAAGGACACTACTGCTGCATTAACAGAACTTTGCTTCATCATCATGTCTTCCCAGGCAATGAAACTTGCTGTATTATTATAAAGGTAAAACCAGCTGTGCCACTATTGCTCAGTTCTGCTGCTATGTAACAGGATACAGCCAACGTTATGCCTCAATTCACAGTAGAAAGAGAAAATAAAACTTTGTTTTATTGAAAATACTAGGAAAATTCACTGCAGTAAAATGCATCGTCTGCACTGAGCTTTGCCAAAACACCTCAGTTAATTCACCGCTCACAGAAATTCCCGCAAAGCCTCATGCAATGGGTATTCAGTGATCAGTATGGGATTAAACCTCTATTTTATGTGTAACACAAACCCAACTTTTCTAACTACTGCCCCACACAACCGTTCTACATGGGTTTCTTCTAGTCAGGAGGTATCAAAACCATCTGGTATGATTAGAGTAGCTTGCTTGTTATCAGGTATAGCTACCACCCTTTTAACTTTCAATTTCTCTTATGCCTCAAACTCCAGGCAAACAACAAAAAAAATCTCTTACAGTAAACTTTGCACAGAGATAATCAATCTACTATTCAGTTATTTGAACAAGCATCTAGACTTCAGCGATCTACAGATCATTAAACTTCTCCTGATGAGGGTCTCTTCTTGTAGTTTGAACACAGTATAGGGAAATCTTTGCATGCAATCCAAACATTTTTGATAGTTGCCATCCTTGGAAGATTTCATCACACCAAATCCTGCCACGACCTATAGTTTCTCCTTTCTCCAAGCAACCATACACATATTTTTCTTCATCCTCGACCTGCCCCGCCTCTCCACAGGAAGAGAAAAACCCAAACAACATGAAAAGATTTTTTTTTTATGCCATTTACCCACATTTATCCTCTACAGAGGGTCAAAAGGCAAAAGAGGGCATTGAAAAATGTTCAGAAGCCCATGAAAATATAAATAAAGTATAATTCACCCAAGTAATTCAGGCACAAAATAAAAATATTTAAAGCTTCTGGACACGAGCAAAACAGTTGCCTTTCATGTGTAATTGTGTAAACCTTCTGTTTTCAAGGGAGCTAAGCAACCAGCCAGCAATAATTAGGCTCCTGAAAGACAAGTAGCAAGGCATACAGGACCTGAAACGATGACTTTTTCCGATTCCCCAGGGAAGCGTTTTCACCGGGGGGAAAATACTCTATAAATAATTCTCCATCTGGAAATCCACTAGCCCTACTCCCTTTCCCCCCCTGAAGTGAGATGCTCCAGAATCAGATCTTATCAGCAGAGGGAGTCTCTTCCTCTAACACAGAGATCAGCATGCATCTGGCTTTCTGCAGCTACCAAAAACACACAGGCATGACGGGCAAAATTAAACAGACACACTAAACAGTAAAATATTTAAGTGTGGGCTGGACCTTCTAATAAGCTTTATGAATAATACAGATATGATAAAAACAGGCAGAGCAATACCTAACTGTTCTGCGTAGAGCAAACACCTTGCCCTCAACACATTACAAGATTAGACAGATCACAGGATGGGAAATGGGACACAGCAAAGGTCAAAATCCATCAGTACAGTGAAAACACAGACTATACCAAAGAGTCCATCCATAATCCACATACAGGTACAACACTCCCATTTACTACTTTACCTTTAATTTAATCCTGTTCTTTCAGCTCGTGTTGGGATTAGTAACAGCTCCTTCAACAAAAATGTCCTCTACTGAGCAGACCTCACGAGAGCCTTGAGGGAGGCCAGCCTGAAAACCATGTCCTGTAGCCTGGAAACAGACCTCTGGTGCTGGCCAGCAGTTCAGTTGGGGCGTTTAAGAAACCCTACAAATTGTGTCCAATACTGGCACAGAGAATTAAAGCAGTCCTTCCCCTCCAACAGCATTTTATTTAACTTGCATGAACCCATCCTAGGCTTTTAATCTTTTAATCTGTTTCTAGATGGTGAAAATTCAAAGGTCCCAATGTTTGTAACTCTCATAAAAGCCAGGAAAAGTACTCACAAATGGAGACATTTGGATTTGTGTTCCTACAGATCCCAGATATACCATGTTAAGACATAAAAGACTCGGACTACAAGCCACTATTTAAATTTTAGTTATTTCAATACCTTTACCCAGAGCATAAGTTTTCATGGTTCATGGTCAAAGCAGAAGGCTGTATCACATGGGCTCTGCGACAGTCTGTTCTGAACTGGTTTTGTTCAATGCTTTTATTAACAGAACAGATAAAGGAATGCAGCATATGTTTGTTACATCTGCAAACGATACGAAAGCAGGATGCAACTGCAACTCTGTTGGAGGTCAAGATTAGAATTCAAAACAATCCTAACATGTCAGATCAGACCAATAAAAAAAAAAGATGTAATTCAATAGAAGAGGAGCAAGGTAACCCAATTCAGCAGGATTAATCAACTACACATACAGAAAATGACTGGGTAGGTAGCAGTTCTTCAGAAAACGATGTGGGAGGTTATACTGGATCACAAGCTGAACATGAGTCAACAGTATCATACTGTTAAGGAAAAAAAGCAATCATCATATTAGATAAATCAACTGGAGTATTGCCTGCAAAACAGGCAAAGTAATCCTCCTTGTCTGTTCAGCACTGCCAGACTTGGCTGGCATAGTCAGATCAACTTGGGGCATCAAGCTAGTACCAAAGATAAGGGCTCGGAGAAGGGAGCCCAGGCATGCACATGAAAGGGAACAAATGAGTGGTTCAGCCTACAGAGGCAGAAAAAAAATATTTTCAAGTGTGTGGGGGGAAAACAAAAAAAACAACAACAACAAAACCAACAACTGTTCTCTATGACGAACAAGACAAATAGCAACAGGTTTAAATTGCGTCAAGAGAGCTTCAGCTTAAACATGAAGAAAGGAAAGGGAAGCAATATAATATATTGACTGTGGTCCCTATGACTGGATCTTCACAACCACACAAGGGACAAACCTATTACAAAGCAGCTGCTCGTGCCTTGAGGAAGGAGCGTGCATTAGACATCCTCTTGAGTTCCTCCAGCCCTATTTTTCTATGAGCCCGTGAAAGACCAACAAACAGATTGTAACAAGCAGGTCCAAGTAATATCACAAACAGCTCTCAGTGAAATCAGTGAGACTTCTCGGAAAAAAATTGTATGGCCAGAAGCACCTACAGGGCAGTTATCAAATACCCAGGGTTGATTTATACAGAGTTATCTATTAGTTACCACTGACTATATCAGGAACAAACAGGTTATTAAATTTTACGCTTTAAACTAGACCCAATTTGCACTTCTTCAAGTGCAACCATTTCTTTATTTTCTAACATCTTCACAAGCTCGTTCTGCGATGCTTTTACTTCATATACCAATAATCCCAATATGCTTTTCTCGCTACATGATGAAGTAACAAATGTTTGTTTCACTGACCTCCCTTTATGATTCTCTAGACACGAACCGACAGAGCGAACTGACACATAGCTTTGTATGGAACGATTTTTGTAATCTTGACTATTTATCTTTGGATAATTGCTACATTCATAATTATTTTAAAGACAATTTTGTTTAATAAGGATTGGAATTGTTACTAGACAAACTCAGTATAACAAAATTCTAGACTAAAAGTAATTTTTGTGACTAACCTATGAACTGCTACAAAATTGTGATTTATAACAGGCATAGTAATAGCCTTAATGATTGCAGTGCTTCCGGCTGTCAATGAAACACGCAGATTGGCTCATTTCAAAGCAGAAAGGGCTTTTTTTTTTTTTTCCCCTCCTTCATGGGTGGCCCATACATATCTTCAGGGTCCTTGGAGGAGCTTCCAACATTCCCACTGTGCGTTCCACATAGTGGCTGCTATTACCATGCTAATGTTAATAGGCTGTAGCTTATGTGACCCCTCCAAGCAGCAGCTATTGCACAGCGTAACTAGCAGAGTGCTGAATTACTGCCACTGGCTCTCTATTACAAAATGCTGGCAAGTGGTGAGGAACAGTGGCAGGAAAGTAGCGAGGGCAAAGCAAAAAATAATTAAAATTTTGTATTGGAAGGGAGCAGAAAGCAGGAGTCTAAACAGGCTGGCAAAGAGAGAGGCTGGAGCCTGGGGTCATGAGGCACGGGGCAGCAAGAGCGGCTGAAAGTCGCTGTTTCCAATGACAGTGCAGCCCATATGCCAGAGCATTTGCCACTTCTCTCTCCCTCTGTGCAACTGCAATGCAAAATTAATAAATAAATTAGGGACAATGAATATAAGCAAGAAAAATCATAAAGCCAGCGGCAAAAAGAAATCTTGTTCAACCCAACTATTTTTTGTATTGCAGAAAAGTCGCTTGGGAAAGATTCTGCTGAAAGAAGCGAAGCAGCCAGTACTAATGACAAATATTTTGGGAAAACAGAAACTCCATATGTTCTCCTTTTATTCTACTAAAAATAAAGAGGAAACCAAGCGCTTTTTTGAATTTAAGTGTAACGTTTCCTTACGCCAGGAGACAAAACTATGCCAAAGTTAAGTCTGGACATTAATGGAAGCCAACAGCAGAATGCTGGTCCCTGGTGTTTCAATTATTCTCTCTTTAGAGGTTATGCTTCCAAGGAGTTACAGAAACACAATTTCCCTGTAAGGATCATTTTTTGCAGGCTGTTGCAATGTTTTTATTTAAAGCTTTTTGATCTGTATTTGCAGAAAAGCTCCGTTCATCTCTCTGCCTTTTCATATATTCACCCATAAAGTGTTTCACAGGATCACAAGGCAGCGGAGGCTGGAAGGCAGCTCTGCAGAGCATCTCGACCAAGACCCTGCTCAGCACAGGGTCAGCCAGAGCAGGCTCCAGGACTGTGTCCAGTTGGGTTCCGAGTATCTCCAAGGACAGAGACTCCACAACACCTCTGAGCAACCTCTTCCAGCATCTGACAACCCTCGCGCTGAAAAGTTGCTTCCCACATTTCAGTGGAACGTCCTGCATTTCGGTTTGTGCCCATCTCCTTTTGCCGTTTCTCTGTGCACCACTGAGCAGAGCCTGCCTCCATCGTCTCTACGTCCTCCCGTGAGGTATTTATACACGATGATAAAGTCTCCCCCTGAGACTTCTCTTCTCCAGGCTAAATAATCCCAGCTCTCTCAGCCTTTCCTTTCGGAAATACTAATAAATAAATATTTAAACAAAATATCAAAACCAATATATCACAGCATACCCAGCAGTAAGAAAACCCTCCGATGGCACGGCTGGCCAAGGACACTACTGAGCTTTACCCGAAAAAACAACATTGGGGCGGGGGGCATCATTTAAGCACCAAAAGGAAAATAGAACGTGAAGCAAAAATGCTCTTCAAAACCTTTGGCTAGTGCACAAAAGGTTTACATACACAAAAATGGATACAGGTCAAGTCCATCAAGCCAGCATAAATTCCTATGGCAGTGCTCAAGATGAGACTCATGGAGAAAGGGGTCTCTAGTCACTGGCACAGGTTCATCTCAAAACCCTCGTCAAACCATTCGAAACTGGAGTTCCCAGACGCAAGTATTGGTCTTTATTTTTCAAACACCACTTTCTGGTCTTAGTTCTTACTATTTCCATTTGCCTAAAAATAAAAAAGTAGGTTTCATACAGGAACGGCACTAATTCTGAATATACCAGTAACCTCAAATCAAACAGAAACTCCCTTCTTTCCCTGTTACTCAAAATCATTCTATTATACAAAAAAATATTAAGAAGCAGATTTCCAATGAAATCCTATCCTCTGTAGTTTTAATCTCTTCCTGCCCTTCAAATAAGACTTTTAAGTATTATCTATATTACTAAAATACTCTATGAGCTATGCACATGGCCCATGCTACTGTCAAACTAAGTACTTCACCAGCTTTAGTTTGCAATGAAATAAGCCATGTCTAGAAAAACATTATACTCATTTCCAGGGTAGAAATTAAGGCAGGAGGAGGCTTGCACATAAATATCAATGAAATTAGGCAATGAGAACTGGCATTAGGTCAATGAAAATTAAGCAAGAAAATATTTCACTGCTAGAATAAGTAAGTTTCATTTACCACATGCAAAAAAACAGAATTTCCAGAATGCTTTCAGTATCTGCTCTGTGAGATCAGAGCTCATGAGTTCTGTCAGCAACAGTCAGTTTCTGAACAAAGAAGTGACTTTAAAATTAATATTTTCTACCATTAAAAGGCCTAACATTATCAATTTGGAGTTCAAAACAACAGGTACTTCACAATAAACAAATAGATACTGTTCCAGACATGGTTTATTTCCAAGAAGCCTACGCATAAATAAAGAAATGAATAAATTATTAAACAGAAATTGTTGTTTCATTTTCTTTCTTAATATCTATTTGTTTAGAGTGCCTAATTTGAAGCAGCGCAATTCTTTTAACACACAAACTCCTGAAAAAAGAGAAAAGCTTCAAGTCTGTTGTTGGAGAAGCAGATTTATTCAGATAAAAATCAGTTAGCTCCCCAGCATACAGCAAAAAGTAATTTTACTTGGGTTTAAGGAATTTGGTTCAAAGCTCTGATCTAGAAAGCAATATATACAGTTATTAAACAGTGTAAGGGGATTAACTCTACCGAGTGTTATTGACTACTCCGGTCTCATTAACTGCAATTTTATTTAGATAAAAATGTCATCTTAAACATCATTTTTGTGTCAGAAGTTAGATCTGAAGAATAACATTAAAAATAAATACGCATCAGCAGTTCCCCAATCTGCAGCAGCTCTTTCTGGGGTGTCCCCTGGAACTCACGATTGAAATTATGGTTTTGATTTGCAACATGCCCATCAAGAGGAACCGCTTTTAAAAGAAGTTGTCCTGTGGAATGGGAGAAGTGTTTTCTGAGAGGCAGCTTCATCGGAGCATGTACAAGCTTAACATAGAAAGCTGATGTCTGTCTGCCTCTTTCTCCTCCAAGAAAGGAATGAAGAAAGGTTAGGGAAAGAGTTCTGGGTTCCCAGTGGACTTTCGCCTACTTTCAGATTTTATTAGGGAACTGCGAAGCTAATTACATCTATGGTAACTTCAGTAACTGCTTTTCATGCAGAGTCACAGACCAGAAAATAATGAAAGCATGAATGAAAAGTCCCTCTGTCTTTAAAACTCAGAGCAGCTCAAAGGCAGCACTGGATGTTTCAGCAGGCTGCAGCAGACCTTCCGTACTGCCACGAGGACTGAGCAACCCCCAAGAGGTGCTCAAAAACCCCACCAAACACCAGAACAAATCCCAACATTCCTCATGGTCCTTGCTTCCAAAAAAACACCCGTACGACACACCAAAGGGCACTCGGAAGACGGAGGCACGACGGGGTGCGCAGGCGGGATGCCTTCGGGATGGAGCATCCTCCCAAGCACAGAGGCAGACCTTGACCTGCAGAAGCCTTTGGGAACCAAGCTCCTACCAAAATTAACAGCAGCTGGGTACCTACGTGTTTTTTGGACTCTAGACCCATGAAAAGCGAGAAGCCAGATGTATAGACAGGCAGAATGTCCCCATTAGCCAATTCACGTATTGGGGCCACACAACACTGCAGATACAGGCTCGCTTGCTAGGCTACTGTTTGTTACCCCGGGGGCATGCTCCGTCCCTCTGGGCACTTAGCAAAGCTATTACTACTCCTCCTGAAAGATTCGTCTCATGCTTTCACAGGGGCCAAATTTCACGTATGCAGTAGTATTTTGGGGCTGTACGATTATTTTCAAGTAGAGCTGTTAGTACATTTCACTAACACACTCCACGTTCAGTTTCCTGCATTACCTTAACCACAGGAATACAGTCCATTTACCTCCAAAAGGAGGTACAGTATATTCCCTACAGTTACTACGACATGAATTACTAGTAACCAGACTCAAACATAGTTTGCAAAGGCTTTTTCAGGTTCGCCCTCCCCCCCCACCGCTCCCCCTTTTTCTTTAATTTAATGTTTGCTTCTACACCATCCATGAAGATTTGGAGTGTTTGGGGGTTTTGGTCTACCTCTATACTTTCTAAACAGCATTCGCAGCCTTCTTAAGTTTTACTATTGGAGGTGATGAGGGCTGAATAGGATGGCAGTTTTGAAACTTCGGTGAGGAGAACAAAAAGCTTTGACCATGAAGAACAACATCCCACCTCTAAAAAACTTAGGAGAGATGGCCTCCATACTGAATTCTTATGAAAAACCAGGTATTTCAGTAAAGTTTTTATGCATTTTATTTATTTGTTTTTAACCAAAAATAACGCTAGTAAAACTCCTAGTATGGAAGCAATTACATTTTTATACATTTGCATGAAACTTGGCTACCTCTGGTTTCATACACTTGCTTAAAGCAGAACATGCTGGCAGTTTATTCATCTTCCCGTATGAAAATAAACTGTGCTTCCACGCACTTCTACCCAAACGTAACTGCCTACACAAGTGAAGTTATCCTGCTACATCAGTATAGACACTATTTAGGATGGGCAACAGAAACATGAATCACTGCAGATGAAGAAACGCACAGAAAAACAAAAAAGGGGCTGTACATCTCAACTGCTAATGTTGTCTCCTGAATGTAGGGACAGCTATGAGTTATGTTGTTCAGCTGTATTTTTGAGCGGTGACCTGCTATAACTGTGATGGTACTAGGCTGGAAAAATAATGCATTTAACACTGTGATGTCATTCCGCCCACTACCAGTTGCCACGGTCTCACAGCATGCCAATAAAACTTGAATTTCTAATTTAGAAAAATGTGTTGGGTTTTTTTTAATTACAATCTTCAAAAATTTTACAAAAATGGAAAAGAGCATAAACCCAATATCAAGAGTATCAGCCCCCCTTAGATCATATTGCATATCACTTTTAGCATCCTACTCCTTATTTCTCTGCTTCCCCAAGAGGCCGCTAGTTATCATCATTCCCATACACCTGAGTTAATACCCAGGGATCAGACCCCCTGAGTCAGTCCTGAACTGCCTTCAGCACAATACCCTATGTCATTGCTCTCCACCCCTCAGGACCAATGATCTCACCATTTTAAGTTAACGTTAATAATTAACAAAGAAAAAGATACCCATGCCTTAATTGTCCTCTGCCATACTGCAGGCTTTGAGATTTTTCCTTAGGCTAAGGAAGAAAATAGTTAACGATCCTATTTTCAACATTGTCATGCATCAGTGATCAAGACTAAGTTTATTATCCTGCAAACAAAAACAAAGACCAAAAAATGTAACAGATTACACCCCAGTAACTTTTATTAAGAGATGCAAGGACGGCATTTCTAAGGGAGGCACTGGCTCCACAAATCAACTCAGCTAACACCCCATCACCAGGCTACAGTGTTGGCAGTGATGTGTAGTATGTGGTATTTGTGGCACTACTGGGGAAAACTATTTTAAGTCTAATTAACATGAAATTTTTAGAATACAGATGCTTTTCATTTATACATAAAACAAAATGCCGTGACATTTCTCCCATCCATTTATCATAAACAAGTTAATTACTGTGTAACAAATAGCTCCTGCTAGAATCTGTATGTTTTGAGGATGTTAGATAGCTGACTCAGGCAAATAAGATGAACCACAAAGTAGTAGTTAATAGCTTATGGCATACTTATAATAAAACAATGACTCTGTAAAAGCTCTTGTTGTCAAATTAAGGCTAAGCTATTTCCATTGGAATAAGTCAATTATAAGCAGTCATTATCTGTTTAACTTGATTCAAACCTAGAATACTATAAGCACTTTCATTTGGATACATTCATAACGCTGCATACATTTGAGAGCTGGATATTACAAAGCTTAAAAGGGAAATGCTGGGTTTATTGCCACACAGCTTATCCCCAAACCACGTAACATCTCAACTTCCCAATGCCAGCTGAAGTTCACCACTATGCTGAGCTCTACGTACGACCTGATTTCTGACGAACGACCCTTTAGGCAGTATAAACCGTCCCAGGACTCCTGACATCTCCTTCCTAAGGACAAAGGGAGGATTACACAGCATAAAGACTTCATGTTTGCTCACTGGAATCCCCTGAGAGCCATCTGAACTACATATGTGCTTTCCCCCCCCCAACGCCATGAAAGCACTGCCAGGTGAATTCCTACCTACTTTTTTTTTCAGGCAAACACTCCCATTTGGCCTGAAGATGAATTACTGAATGCTGATGAATAAGATGGTGGTAGCTGGCAGCAAAGCTTTGCGTGGTAAGATGGTGTGAAACAGTACATATGTCAATCTATCAAACATGATAATGTAAGCAATCTGAACCCATTTTTGGTCTGAACTATTGTACAATACTTCACCCAGATGGAAGAAAGAGATAAACATTTTATGCTTCAGACATATCAAGTGTTAGGAAGTAAAATTAAACCTAAACTGGAAAACTACCAATTTTACATGCTAGAGTATATATAAAGAACAACACAAGCATGCAGAAGAATTTTATGCCCCCAGATTTTCTCCCCCATTATTGTACAAATTAATTACATATATTTGTCTCCTATGATGAACCGCAGCATGTATTTGACTGTAGATCAAAAGGTGTAAAGACAATAGTTTACTTATTAGCAAACGCAGCATTTGCACTTTTTTCCTTCTCCTTCAGTTGGCAAAATGCTTACAAATCGCGTAGCTCATGACAGTGTTATCAGGACATAAATCTTACAAGTGGTGCATGCATACATAATAACCCGAGGGCCAGTTCAGCCCTAAATCAGAGGCAGGTCTGCTATGACTAATGTAAAACTACAATTGGCCCCTAAAGGATAAAATTAAATAGAAATATATGTTCATTCAAATCAACTTGACAGCCTATCTAAATATAATTTCTTATTTAAAAATTATCAGTTAAAACTGGAATGACAGCCACTATGTTGTCTTCAAAGTCATTGCTAGCTAACTCCTCTAAACAGACCTTCTGCTCCACCCCTATTGTCCACCTACATAAACACGCAGCACAATTTATCAAGCACTAAACTGCAAAAAATACTCCTCTGAGCAAACGTAAGAATGACACGGTTTTCTACAGTATGTGGCGGATGTTGTTTATCAAATAATTTCCAAAGCTAAAAAGCATGAAGTCTACCCGGTTTACAGACTGACCTGTAAAGCCTTACAGTGTATACATTTGGGAAAAATTGCTACTAAATATGTAAACAATTGGTACTTGGTCTCTTCATGTGTTGCTATATTCTTGGGCTTGTCTATGTCAAATCCCTATTTGGTTATCTTTCAAACTAAAAATAAACTCCCCAACGTCTACTAGTTGATGCCAGGCCAGTCAAGAGAATTCCTGAACAGCAAAACTAAGACAACTGGGCTCAGAAACAAAACTGATTGCCAACTCATGTAGAGAAAAAATGTCCAGTCCTGGATTCTGCTGAAGCCAGAAAGAATACTGACAACTCTCCCTTTCTTTCAAGAAAAATCAAAGTAACGGAGCAGGTGTTTGCTCTGGAGGAAGACAGAAATCCCAGCTTTCTGGCAGAGACACATGCATGTGAGTAAATGTACTCAGGAGAAACTAGCCAAGGGTTTATAAACCCTTGAGTAGAGCATCAAGTCCTGATGGGCTCCCCAACTTCCACAATATACTATGTTTTTAGAGCTGCTGTAACATCCACCAATGGTTAGTAATTTAACTCAAGAGGGGTGCTGGGGAGGGCGGGGCATGAGGATTTTGATCTTCAAAAATTCTCCTGGAGTAAAACGATGATTTTCTGCATCATGCAAATATAAAGTTTAATTATTTTTAACTTGAAAAGGGAGACAGATCAATACACAGGATAATCTATTGTTATTTGGATTACAAAAACGTCTTGGAGTTTACAATCACAAAAGTGGTTATAATCCTGCAATTACTATAAAGCTAATTGGTAGTTTCTTTTTGCCTGTGTTTTCATGTTGTCAGTGGGGCAGTAATGAAAATGAATGCCACATTTGTGAACAGAATGTCTGTAGGCTTGTTTACCACATTTCCAACAACAACGTCTGCTTTATCATGCATTTCAAAGCAGAGATAATTTAAGGATCTTTGCATTTCATACATAAAAATACTTTCTAAAATATCAAATGTAGAGTTCCTTCAGACAGGGTGGGAGTGGGAGACTTAAAAGTGAAGCGATGACCTCTCATACTATAGGCAAACAATCCACCTGAAGCAGACAGCACGCGGACTTTGAATCATTCATCTGTATTCAAAACTGCGCTCAGGTAAACCACTTAGTGTTTCATCCTCCTACAAACATAATTCTGCAGACAATTTCACCATCAAAACCAGCATCTTTAAGCCTCCTTTCACCTCCCGAAAATACAGTTATTGCAGAACCTATTAAGCTTTTTATTCCACTTACCTTTGAGTAACTTCTGCCCTTCCATGATGTTTTGGGAGACGAATGCTGTGTAGTCTTCTTCCGAAAAGCCAGGCTTGCATGTGGGTCTAACTGTAAGATCCCCATTGTGTGCCTGCAAAAACAAAACAAGGAAAACACACACCGTGACTTTTGTCATTTGGGAAAACGTTTTGCACCCAACGACTAGGTGTTTAGGCAGGGACAAACCTGAACAGTAAAGCAGTGTGCAAGCAGAAACCGCTTGTGCTAAAGTGCCTATCTGTTGGAGTGCATCCATACTGTAGCTGCAAAAAATAAAATGGGCCAGAAAATAGTTGCCTGACTACAATAGAGAGCATTGTTTGTAGGAAGTCTGGGATACTGGGCACTGTCAGAAGAGGGGAGGAAACAAAGAGCAGCAATTCATCAAGGCGAGCTGTGCTTGCACTGGAGCCACGCAAAGGCCTGATGCTGCAACATCCAAATCACTGAGTTTTGCTATTGAGAAACTGAGCAAGCCCCAGGACTGGAGGAGGAGAAACACCCCAGCTCGCAGCAGCCTCAGGAGCTCGGGACCAGCTAAAGTCCCCTTCCTTCCCCTTCGCCCCGCAGCAGCCTCCAAGGCTCTGCCTGCTGCTGCCTCTGTGACCCCCCAGGCTCCGCACTTCCCCCGGCAGTGGGGAGGGATGGAGGGGACGGAGGGGACGCCCAATCAAAAAATGTAACGATGCCACTGAATAGCACAGCCCCACACACAACCTGCCAGGATCCAGGGGGAAGCATCCAGCTAAACACTTAGCTGCTCTGCCGCAACTTTGGACTGCGCGGCAAGGAACCAGCCCCTGCCACAGGGACAGGTTAGTCCAGTCATGGTAGTCGAGGCTCCTTGGGATGGGGTACACATTCCCCAGCAAGGAAGGTCCCAGACCCCGACTCCAGCCAACTCACTGAAAGCACATAAGCCAGTGATTTATGCCTAACAAGTGCCAGGTGATTTATGCACCAACAAGTGCTGGTGGCAAGGGATTCCTAACGCTCCCGGACTGTCAGCAGGGCTAGCCGGAGCATCGCTTAGCAATGCAAGCTGCACCTCCAATGCCTCTAGTCCCAGCAGCGCAGGCTGATGCCAAGGGACCGGGAGAGTCACTGCCCCGAGAAACTGCAACTCCAGGCGCGCACCTGCCTCCCCGGGGAGAGAAGCATGGCTCCCCCGGGCTTCCCAAAACACTCCTGGACACGGACAATGCTGCATTACAGAGAGAGAGAGAGAGAGAGAAGGGAAGAGGAGCGAAGGGTCCTTTCAGATGAGCTTAGTAAGCGGAAAGCAAGCCAACGTACTCTGCTAAAAATCACGCTCGGGAGACGGATGCCAGCTACTGCATGGGAAGCGCAAGGAAGCAGCGGCTCTGTGGACTCTGACCATCGCTGGCAAGATGTTGCCATTAGGAAACATTTCAAAGAGTCTGACTGAAGATAATAGGCTTTGAATCTGAAATCACCCAATTATTATAACGGCACTCGCTAGATGAGAGCGCATCGGGGCTACTTCTGCACACCCACCGGCCTCCCGAGGGCTCGGACTCGGGACAGCTTCACAGATTCAACTTGGCACAGGGGGATTCAGGCAGAAAAATAAGCGGCTCTCGTTCCTGCAGCCAGTCCAACACGAAATACAGCAGCCGCCCCGCTCGCACTGTAACACTGCAGCCACGCGTTCAGGCATTTGTTGATGTTCTGCAGATATCCCTTAATTTGGGGGGGGGCGGTAAAGCCTAAAAAACCCAAACTTTTCAGACCACTAGCCCCCCAACACGGATCAGGCCCTACTCGGCGCCTTTACGCGCTCATAAAAATAAAAGTTCAAGGCACCGCCAGGCGCCGGCAAAGGAGGGAGGTCTGGCGCGGAGCGGGCAGCGCTGCGCGGCCGCGCTGGGGCGCGGAGGTTGCGCCGGGGCGCGCAGGGCTCCGCGGGCGGAGCGGTACCGCCGCCGGGACGCGCCGCTCCCCCCCCCCCCCCGAAGTTTATCTGGCGAGGCGCATCACGGAGGGCAAGTTTTGCCGGCACCGCTGAGGCGCTAGACTCAAAAGCGAAGGATCGCGCTGAAAAAATAATAATTAAAAGCAGGAATGAGGATTTAAAAAAAAAAAGGGGGGGGGGGGGCGGTGAAAGCGGCAGAGGAGCTGCGGGGGCGCCGCTCACGCACCCTCACCCACCCCGGCCACGAAGTTGCCGCGGCTGCCGTGCCCGCAGGCGGCGGGCGCGGAGCGGCAGCGGAACCTCCGCGGGGCGCGGAGACCGCGGCGGGGCGGGGAGGGTGGTTGTGTGTGGGGTGCGTGTGGTGAGGGGGGGAAGGGGGGGGGGGTGCTGCCCGCCCGGGTCGCCCCCACTTACCGCCGCCGAGCCCCAGACGGGAAAGAGGAGCACCAGCAGCACCCGCCAGCCGGTCCTCATCGCCCCGGCGGCGGCGCCCGCCGGTGAGCGGTGTCGGCTGGCCGCCCCGTGCCGCGCTGCGCAGTACCGGGGCCAGGGGGTCGCTGTCGCTGCCGCCCGGTTCCCCGCTCCCGCCGCCGCCGCCGCCGCTCCTCGGCGCCCGCTCTGGGCTGCAGGTGAAGCGCCCGCCGCCGCGCGCCGCCGCCAGGCCCCGCCCCCCCCCCCCCCCCCGCCACGGCCCCGCGGCGCGCGGGCACGCGCTGTCTTAAAGGGACAGAGCACCGCCCCGCCGCGGGGTAAAGGGGGGGGGGGGGGGGGCGGTTGGCGGAGTGGCCGCCTCCCTCGGCGCTTCCTCGGGGAGGAAGGCGGGCGGGCAGGTGAGGGGGCTCCGCGGCCGCGCAGGAGAAGCGCGGGAGGTGGAGCTCTCCTGTCCAGAGAACAAACTTACATGTCCAAAGTCAAAAAACCGACATATTCAGGGAAGGAAACAGCGTATCCAGGGGAGAGGTGTAGCCACTGAGGAAAAAAATAGTATATCCAGTGAGGAAAAAGTAGCATACCCAGGGGGAAACTAATATATCCAGCGGTAAGGTGTACCCAGCGGGGAAAAAACTAACATGTCCAAGTGAAAAACAAGCGTATCCGGTGAGGGAAGGCTAGCGCGTCCACAGGGCAGACTGATGTCCATGGGATGATGAGCGTATCCAGTGAGGGAAGCGTAGCCCAGGCTGCGAGGAAAAGGTTGCATGTGGCGGGAGAAGCATATCTACAGGAAAAATTGGTGTACCGGGGAGGAAAAAACTAGTATATCCCGAGAAGAAAAACTAGCCTGCCTGGAGAGAGGAAACACCGACACCTGAGGAAACCCCAGCCCCGCCATGACAGGGACCCGCTCCTTCGCCTCCAAAGGCCTTTGCTGGGTATCGCCGGGTTTGGGAGGGAAAGGCCCGGCGGGGCGGCCGGCGGGGCCGGGGGGTTTGCAGGGCTGTGGTGTTTGTGTCTGGGTGGGCTTTGGGCAGGCGGGGATGGGGGCGCGGGGCAATGACCCCCCCGGTTCAGGCTCTGCGCTCGCGTTAATCAAACCTTGGGGAGGAAGAGGGGAGGGCACCGCAGGTGTCTTCCCGAGAGGAGAACCATTTGGGTGAACGGCAGTCTCGGGATCGGGTAGAAGGATGGGTGGTTGCCTGAACTAGCTCTTAGCCGTATAGGTGAGCCAGTCTGAGCCTGGCCCTTCTTTTCGCAGAGGAAAATGGGCACGTCAGGCCTAGCCCACGTTCACGTCGGTAGCAGGTAAAGCTAACTCCACTAAACGAGACGTTTTCTGGCGTAAAAATAAAGGCAGATCAAAGCAGGACCAGAAAATGAAACTTAAGTCAGTTTTGTTTTCACAGAAAACTGAAAATGGAAAGCAGCAGTTTCGAGCGCTAAGTGTGGCTCCTGCTAGTTTCCTACAGCGTGACCCTGGCATCCAAATATCATCCTTTTCCTTTCTGAATGCAGCGCAACGCCACAAATAGGAGTTCTCAGGCAGGTATATTTTGTGCATATAAATCCAAGAACGATTTGCATAAATAGATGCATACTATCTGATGTACGTGCAAAATCAGACATCGCAGCTGAAAAATCTGGCCATTAAACTATTCTGTTAGATTCACATATTTCCAAAGGAATGAGACACATAAATCCACTGACTGCATCTTTTGCTATTGAGTAGATTTAATAGCATTGTGTTAACACCTAGAGATGTTAGCGAAGAACTGAGACCTCATTGTATTAAGCTCTGTAGTCACAAATAATGAAAAGATTGTTCCTGCCCCACCAATTTACAGTCTTAGTGGATTATGGGGTTTATTTTGTTTTTAAACAAGTATTTCTGAGTTTGTTATATAACAGCAAATAAATCCCATCATTGTATTGAATTTAGTGTATACCCCTTTTTATGAAGCACTTTCACAAAGGCAGAAATAATCCATCAAGTGACATTATCATAGCAAAAATAAATCCTAATATGTATATATATAAAATCTAAATTTGTTCCTTTTATTTTTATCCTAAATTTCAAAGTTTGGAGTAGATTGTGCCAGGTTGAAGGGCCGCTGCGGTTGTTGCTATTTAAATAAAACTACAAGTGCTCTGGAGACTTCTGGGGATATTTTTGATTTGTGCAACTACAGCGCGGATATTTCCTTGTGAATACCTACGGCCAGTTATTTTGACTCTGCTGGACTACAGCTGTTGCTATGCATGTGCTCGCTCTGTTTGATAACTTTGTTAATATGACAAGTTCTACAAGTATTGTCAAAATAAGTCTGACACCACGACAGATTGTGAAGAAAAGGCAGAGCAGTAGTGAAAAAAAATAGAATTCTTCAACATGTTTACAGTTGATTTCTAATCTGATGGCAAATTGATTTTTTTTCCCAAACTAGTTTGCCATCCCTCTTTTCTAAGCTGTGGTAACTGACTCTGTACTTGGGTTCCCGAAGCCTGCAAGTGGAGTGAGTATGCTTGCCAGTTATGTTTCTATTAACACTGGCCTATGTGAGACACCCGCTACCTTCCCACACAGAGGTGTTTTCCAGAAGTATCACAGGAGAATACAAATCCAGTGTTCAGACAGTGGAAGTCACTGGTTTACATGTGTGGTTGTTTTCACTTTACCATTTTCCTTCAACTCTTGATGCTCCCGTTAATTTTGGAAGGAATTAAAGTTTTGCTAACTGATTAGCTACTTGTTCAACTACCTCCTTGTTTAGAAGCACTTAACATGAAGTGCTTATAAAATATCTTCCTTCAAATCTTTAAGGAAAATTAAAATATGCCATTAAAATCTCGTACCTATTGCATTTTTCACAAACTATTGCATTTAAGCATACAGGTCTAAGCTGGGCCTGAACATATGCCATTCGTGAGGGTTAGCTTCAGACTCTTGCTTCACTTTGAGTCTGTTGGGAGACTGGTTATGAATTGGTATTCTTGCATAAAAAGGAAATAAGAAGCTCTACTGTCTAACTTATGAATGCTGCAAGATGTGGATTTGGCTGGATGAAGACATTTAAGAGCATACACATGCACAGTAAATCAACTTGCTAAACACCTCAAGAGCAAAACTGCTGATCCTAAGAGCCAACTTGCTGTACTGCACAACACTCAAGAGAATAAAAGGCTCATAGATGAGACATCTACAGAACTGACTGTGCCAAGATAATGAGGAGCGGAGAGTACACAAGGGATTTTTCTCTCCTTGATGCACACATGTAATTCCTATTGACAGCAGTGGGAGTTACACGTACATATCAAGGGGACAATAGAACCCTTAGTGGTGGAGATGAGTATCAGATGTGAGCTGTGTTACCACGGATAGGAAATGAGAGAGAGGGAGGTGTGATCACTGAGGGACAGTACAACATACAATAAAATTGTCAAGCAGCCATCAAATATGTGAAAGCATGGGAATAACAGATTAAATGGACAGGAGGTGAGAAAACAAAGTCTCAAGAGACTTTTGCCTTCCTAGCTTTGGGCTGATATCTGAATTCCTTATTTGGGAAATATTCCCGCTGGCTTAACCTGTTTAATTCTCTGATAAGTAAATGTTTCGCTGAACTCAAGTAAATAGTTATGGCCTAGATGCTAAGGATAAAAAGTGGTTTTATTAAAAACTCTGACAAACAAGGAGAAATGAAATTAATACAGCGTGCAGACCACACCTCAGGTTTCTTCTGCATGATCTGATGATTCTTGCTTCTTAAATAGGAGATAGCTAGCTGACCGGTGAGTTAGAGAGTCATTATTACTAATTTTGGTTCGTGTCAAAAGTAGTAACAAAGGACAGAACCAGAGAAATAGTGATGATTCTGGATTGATAGTTAATGGCAAATTCTGACTTTATGTCAGCAGTTCAAAACTGAAATGAATGAGAAATGCCTTCAGATTTAATCCACATTTGGGATCTTTTTAGGATGTGTAGGGAAGATGGGACAAGATGGAACTGAACAGTAAAGTGAAAGGTAAATCAAAGCTGTGGAGAAATTAATGATCTGGAAAACACGTAAGCACCTACCAGCTCTAGACAGAAGCCAACACAGGAAACAAAGATGCTCCTGAGTAGGAAGACCACAACCACAGAGGGAAAATAACTAACAGTAAAAGCCAGACTTTGGTACATTTATGTAATTTTTTAAAGCAACAGCAAATCACTGGAACTACACGAATGGCTGGGCACAGCTTAAAATTCTGGATTACTTATGATCTGGCTCCAGTACAAAATCTAAAGACAAAATGATGAGTCACAGAGGAGAAAGTGACTTGAAGAAAGAATCCACAGGAAAAAGCAGCACTGAACAGGAACGGAATATGCATTAATCTAAGCTGTTTCTGTACCACCCTGCATGTGCTACCTGTGTGCTGGGATGGTGAGAAAGATACAACTATTTTCCTGGTTAAACAGGTCTTTTGAAGTCACATTTTCAGTCCTGCAAGACAAGCTGCAATGCCAAGGAATTTGAACTTTCTCTCTTTTACACTATCTACTTATCAGTACTTTGTGGCTCCTATTGATTCTGCTTCTGAGTTGGTAATGTGAATGGCAATGAGGAAAATACAACTTCAGAGGCCCTATACAAAACCTTCCTGCTCAGTTAATTATGCTGACCAAGGGAGGCCAACTTTAGTGTAGTCTGACCTCCAGTTATGACACATGCTGTGGTATCCTTACTGAACTATGCAAGCATTAATGGCAGCATGCCAGCAATGGCTATATTAAAATCAATTTAAAAATCCCAATTCTATGTCTCTTTCACCTTAGGTGAGGTAACACACTTTATACTAATGTAACTCTTATTAAAATACTGTAAAACAAAATTGACCTATGCAAAACAGTAAAATTTCTACTTTTTTTTTTTATTCATTTATTGTATTCTTGGAAAAATGAAGAAAAAAGGCAAAAGTAGACTGAGAGGTTTAATAGGCCTGTATCATTACGGTGGACTGCAGTTTAAAGCAGTGGTAGTAAAAAAAAAAAAAAAAAAAAAAAAAGACAGAATTAGGTTTGTTCTCCAAAGATACAGTGAGTGCCTTTTTATGTCAATATGCCCCTTGTAACAGCTTCCAAAAAGTGACCTCCCTGGTTCACGGGCAAACCTGTGTGCCTCAGATACAGAAAGTCACCAAGGAGGACATACTGCAAGAGATCCTTAACACAGTAGGCAGTCAGCTCCCCAGGCTGCTCCGTGATGCAATGCTTCGTATTCCTGGAAACAATGAAACCCCACCAGATTGAGTAAAAAAAGAGATTCATGCCCATTGTGCCATTTTACAAGCGGGAGGAAGGCCACAGATGCCCAGTTTCCCCAAAGCCTCCACAAACTTACTGATTTTAAGGCGCTCTCTTCATACAAGGGTGTGCTAAAGCATGATTGTGCCATCACCTCAGAAACAAAGAGCTACCTAAAGTAGTCATCATCTAAAATGGTTGCATTCACAGTAGGCTTTACACTTCAACAGCAATCTGAGAAGAACCTTATCGAAGCAATATAAACCAAGTGATTTCCTCCCTACCCTCTCCATGCACTCTCCTTGGCAACTGAGGAGGAGACCCTTTTTCTAACAAGTCCTGTCCCTGTGATCTCCCGTACCACTCGGTATGCTCACACTTAGAGATTCAACAAGATATCACGGGAAGGGGGCAGGATCTAACCTATGAATCCGTACAGTTCTGTAATTTTTACTCATCACACACCAGAAAACTCCAAATGAACATCAACATAATCAATAGGTTTTTTATAGGGACTGACGAAGGAAAATGAGAATTTTTCAGACTTGTGGCTCTTGCTGTTTTTATTGTTTATAGCAGCAATTCTCCTCATCACTTTACCATTGCCTTTTTTTCCTCTTTTGGTGGGCATGGCTCTATCTACATTGAAATGTTCACATTAATATAACTTATTCCAGTCCAGATCTCAAAATAAGTTACACTGATACAAGCAGAAATATTAATAAATAAACACTCTTCTATCTAGCAAAAACATGAGGTCCAGATCAGGCTTTCTTATATTACTGACAATACATGCTTTTCTTCTTTATCAGAAAAAGAAGTATGTGTTTTTTTCTGCACAGATTGGTAAAGCATAAATAGAAGTTACATTCTGAGCGCTCTCTGCCTTTTGTGGCACCCAGCTTGTTTGTATGCCTCCCAAATATTTTTTCCTCCTGAATATATCCAACAGTTTTAGCACCACAGCAGATACTCTAAACTGTGTGCGTGTGCATGCTAAATGCTGAGGCAGAACTCCTCAGAGAAAGCCTCAGTTACCTTTTTAATACAAAGTCATTTTCTGGAGCTGTCAGCATTTTTGGTCAAAAACCACCTGGAAGACAAAGCACTTTACAAGAGACAGATTTGACAGCCTATGGATTTGAGTAGTAGAACTGAAAAGATAAGAAAAGAAAACTAGGAGAGAGGGGAGAGAGGGGAAGAGATGTGCTCTTGTAAGAGACTACTTTATGACAAAATATCACAAACTCAAAGAGATTGAGCATATTTCCAATTAAAAAAGGTAGTGAGAAATTTACAGTGTTTGTCTCCACACAATTTCAGTGAAGTTAAAGATGTATATGAAATTTATTCGAATACCTGAATCACTGATTTAGCTATAAATGAGGATAATAATATGATGTGGAGGAGTTCTACTAATAATATTACATGCCTAAGTGAAATAAAGCCTAGAGATAAAAGAAAGGGAACTGTTTAGGAATAATATTTGCATGGTCAGCTGAATAATATGGACTGACTGTAGGCCAAGAACAATAAGAACAAAGTCCTCCACACACACATAAACAGAAAGGAAGAGAAAGAGTAGAGTCACACGGGCTAGAATTTTTGGTAACTGCTATTGGTAGTTATCACCTGACTCTCCTGTTCCACTGCTATATGCTGTTTTTTGAAGTTGGCGGGGTTCTTGTGTGAGCCCAGAGAGTTCTGTATATAGAGTAACTGCTGCCATTTGCCAGTGTCGAGAAATACCTGAATTCCAAAGATTAATTTTTCAAGTTCATGCATTCATCTAATGAGATTATCTACAGTTATCCTATTAACTCTGACCAATAGATCCTGTGGTCTCACATCACCTAATCTGTTCCCAACTGCATACACGCTTTCAAGTCAGACTGTGTCTAGGACACATGTATAGGCACTAAAAATATTGGTACATCCAAGACTGGGTAACCCCCAGCTACAAAGTAACTCTGATAGACAGAGGATAAGTGTGTGGTTTTGATCTGTGAGAGAGAGAAATACTACGGGAGATATTCCTGCACCATCTTCCATTACGAGCTACAGGCAGACTTGTGGTTTAATAAAGCTTATTGTAAGTGACATTACTTCAGTGATTCTGAGTGTGCTAATCCATCAATAGGAAATGGCAAAATCATGTAACAGGTTTTATTGTAGCCTAGGAAGAAGCACAGGATTTAGATGGGACATTTTTATTGTAAGAATTTCACAACAAATACAAATTATATCTGGTGCAAGTTACGGGCTGAATCAGGTAATCTGTACTTTACCTATCCAGATATTTCAAAAGAATGGTCATTTACACAGCTGATCCTTAAGTATTTTATGAGAGATAAATCTAATAACCTTTCTGTGAAAACCTCAGCAGGATGCGGACACTATAATAATCCATATGCAAGCTACCACATTGTATCATATGCTGTCAGACAACTCAATTATTTTCTTCCAGATCTAACATAAGCTTCTGTTTAGTAAACATGATGAGAGTCAAACTTCTACATATATATATATAAAGTGCTTAATATGCATGCAAAATTGCCCTAAGTATGTATGCAAATAGGAAAACTCATGCACAGATGACTAATTAAGTGCATTTATGTGAGAAATTACCCAATGCACGCATGGAATCTCAGTAATTGTACACACAACTCAGATGTGCGATTGCATATGCATTTTGGACACATAACTGATTGAAAAAATTGTTTCTCAGTACTGTGTTGGAATAACTGATGCCTAGCACACGATCAGAAATACGACAACTGATAGGGCTTTTGAAAGAAACTGCAAAAGCTTGTGAGGAGCTTTACAGTAAGAATGGAATTTACCATCTCTACTATTACTGTTTTCCAATTCACTTATAACCATAATGTGCAAATCTATGGCTTGAAAAGAGACATTTCTGTAAGTGCTGTAAAGAAACACTTGGCAAAATAAACTTAGTGCGATGGCACAAGAGACGGTGTCATTAAAATTAAACCTGAAGTTTGTAGCCTGCTGTTGCCTGTCCAGTATGAGTTTTGGAAATAAATGGGGTATTGTACTTCATGTATCTTGACCAAGCACCCTTTCTTCTCATCCAAGCAGGGTTTGTAGTATGACAGCACAATATCCCTTTGGAAGGTTCAGTGAGATTTAGTGAAAAAAAAGGGTATCTGTCTGTTTTAATTTTCCAGGCATTGACGTTGTTATAGGTTCCTTTATCCCTAAACACTGATTAGTTCTCTTTATATCCCCAAAGTGAGATAGTTCATGCTAATATTGTTAAAATTCAATACAGTAAACCAATTCTTTCAATATAATACAATAAACATCCCTGACATCAATGTCCTGCGAAGAAAAATACCTGTGCATATTGTTTTGATACTGGCTACTGAAAGCAGGGATAAATCCTCAGCCTGCTTTGTGACATTTTCCTATTTTCTGTTCTGTTCATTGTGTTTATAACTGAGTATAATAGCAGTTAGGATAGCACCTTTTTATTTATGCATAACATGTAATTTGAGGTCAAACGTTTCAGTCAGCCACTAACACAGGCAAAAGAGACCCGTCTGCCTTTGTGGGCACAGTCAAATGAGGAACACACACAAGGGGAGCGGGAGAAAAGAGACTGGAAAGGGATGTGCTGTAATCGGTTTGCTTAGGGCCAGGGTGCTGTTGTGCTGGAGAGACAGACTCACAGCAGCATCGTGAGGCTCTGAACGTGAAACGTCAGGGAGGAGGGAAGAGGAATGTACTGTGCTGGTTTGGTTTGACTGAGAACAAAGTTCCTCAGCTTAGATTTCAGGAGTATTCGAAGTAGACTTCTGCCACTAAGTGGTGCTATATACAGTACAGCATCTTTATGATACCACAATTTACAAGGAGGAATAAACCAGAACACTGTCAAGCTGATTAGACTGATGTACACACTTAACAAGTGTCCATTACGCTGATTTAATCCTTCTGCGGCACTGGATAAATCAGGAGGAAGAACAGGCCAATCCAAATGATTAAAGAAATCCAAAGATTGAGCCCTGGCATGCAGCATCTGAAGTGGAGGATTACAGAAAACAATTCTAATTTTTTAAAAGCTTTGTCTGGCTTATTTTTGTTCCTTTTTAATTATTAGTATTGTTTTCTCCAAGTTTATGGGTGTTAGAACCTGAAATACTTACCAAATAAAACTGAAGAAAAAAACCCTTGGTTTTAGTTAATACTTGCAATTATTCCAGAACTAGTAATCTTCTTTTTAAAACAGATGCCCTATTTTGTATCAACTGACAAAAGAAGTAGAACATGTTCTTTCTGGAGTACACATCTACATGCAGATTTACTCCCTCCCACCCTCCAAAAAAGATGCAATGCAAAAATAGGATGTAAATTTGGAAGAAAAATGCAAGCTTGCAACTTCTGCTACCCTCAGTCCCAGGAGAAGCGTAAATACAGCAGGCAGAGGAGCTATTTTGACATTTTGACACCCATGCGAGCTCTTGCCCCGAGCAACCATACATACGTGTTGCCTCTCAGTCGTGACTGCTGCGATACATCCTGGGTAAGGATCAGTGGACAAAACTGCGCTATCCCAGGAATGGAGAGACCGAGTTCAGGAATCACAAAGCTTTCCTCCTAGTCTATGGAAGGAGGAGGAATTTGTTTAACCTTAGTCTGTGAAGCAGCTTACACATTTTCTTTTCTCTGCCATTCTGTGAATGAAGAAAGGATGGGGAGAAAGGATGGAGCAATGAACAATCACTCACGTTCCAGGATCCCAGCTAGCCTGTTGGTGCATTTCTCAGCTGATGATGGAGAAATTCAGTACTTTGTATGTAGACACCCATGTAGATGGCATGTCTACAGCCAGGCCCAGACACAATCTGGGGATCGGCATTTTTTTATCAGATCAAAGGACCCTAAAACATTGCCTCACGCTGAAACCCAATGAATATCTGCCTATGTGAGTTGCTCTGCTGAGCAAAATGCCTTTAAGAAAAGAGGTGGAACTTCTGGGGAGAGAATTAGTGCCTTTTGAGGACTGTATTTGTGTGCAGGGTGCTGGTTTATTCACAATATTCCTAGAGAAGTGCTTTAAATCAAGAGTCAAAAGCCGAAAGGGTATCAAAGCTGTACAGGAACTGATTACTACTATAAATTTTGCTGAAACAAGCTGATGCTTTGCTGATTCTTTGGTCCTTTTCTGGTAAAAATATTCAGAAGATGCTAGTGTTAACTCACAACATTGACTTCTCTGTATTTTTCATTCTTGTTCCATAAGATTATTTTTAGCTGCTGTGCATTAGCTCTGCTTCTGAAAAATATTGATAGGTAGAGGTTGCAGGTTCTTCTTGAAAATAACAAATGATTTATTGACAGAAACACAATGATACAAATATATCCATAAAATTAATGTTCTGCCCCACCACTGGTTTTGAATGAAGTTAGAGACAGATGCTAGACACAGATGTGAATTTCTTACGAGAGAAAGAAATATCACAGGTAAATCAGTTTTATACCAGAAAATCTGATAAAAATGAGTATAACAGCTGAAAAATAAGTAAACTTTTAACAGAAGAAGGAACCTTTTTCAATTTTAGAGGAAATGGCAACACCCAAAGTAACTTTATATTAGTTATTTATATTATAGCATAATTTCTGAGCCCCCCCCAAATAGCTAGATGCCAACACATAATAAGAAACAGTAGCTGTCCACAACATCCTCTGGAGAGAGCAGCAGAAATGCAAAATTAAAATGTCACAAACAGGGTCAGCCGCAGATCCAGAAACAGTGTGATTCTTCTGACATTTACTTCTTTTCCATGCATCACCAAATATATTAGCAAATCAAGATTTTGCATAAAGCAACAATCTAACAGGTAAATGTTAGATGATCCTAGAAATTATTCTCCATTCGTACTAAGCTTTTAACATATTAAAGTAATAAGCTATCCCAAACAAGGAAAAATGTGAAAACTCAAAAAAAATTCCTGAATCAAGTACCTGAATTAGTTAAATATTATTTCAAAATTTTTGAAATGTTTCATTTACATTTTTTAGACATCCATTTACGTATTTTAAAATAAATTTATAGTGGTCCAAAATTTCTCTGGGAAGTTTTTTATTTTATCAGCGGCTTCACCATCACATAGAGCAGATCCTCAGCACCTCTGCCATCATCCTCAGGTTTCCCAAAATTTAACCAGTGTATTTCATCATCAACATCTTTCTTGTGATGCAGACTGTTACAATATTTTCCAAGTGTCATTGTTCATTTCCCAAGGCCAGCACTGCATTGTGGCACCAGTCCATCTTGCTTGTCTCTGTGCTTTTCCTACTGTTCATGTACTGCCGTCTTTTTCCTTAACAGGCTTTTTGATCAGAATAAATCCAACAGTAAACAAACTTTCTGAGCTGATGAAGTCTTACTGTTATATCTCTAAGCAGATACTACAAATTCAGTAGCAGTGAACTCAGTTCTTCTGCCGAGTATGAAATTGTTATTGACTTTCTGATATTAATTTTCTTTATATTCTGTTGCCTGTAAATTTAGTCTCGGGTCTTGCTACATACAATTAACGCTGGTTTCTGATATCACTGTCTCTGAATATGTTAAGTTCAAGGAGTGACAACGTTTAATTTATGGCTTCTGGAGCTTGGTCTTGGCTATGGACAGCCTGGGTCAGACACTGCTCCCACTAACCCCAGAGGAACCACGGAGATGTTCCAAAATGATGGTCCCACCTATCCAGCTGCCTTGTACTGGGAAATTAATCTAAAATTCTTTCCCACATGGCTGAGCCACCTTGTTCCTGGCTGGACCTGTAAGGAGTTTCAGGTTATTTTACGAATCTCTTCATTTAGGAGACACAAGTCACACACCAGTGTATTAGACTGTGAACACTTTCAGCAATGTTTTATCTTTGGTAATTACTTGAAAAAAACAAATACAACTACTTATATTTAAAGAACAATCAAGGCAAAATTCTGGAAACGTGGCTTTGCATTACTTAGAGACTAAGATGTTACTCCTCAGTGTTTGCCTCATTCACTAAAAACTTGTTTACATATTAGACATAATTCCTACAGTGGTAGAAATGGAAAAGGAACTTGAAAGCTCCAGTTTAAATTTGCAAGAAGCTTTTTGCTAAGAAAAACAGGGATGATAGATTTGGAATATAAATGAAGCACTGGGTAGGTTCTCCCACTGTAGAATGTGTACATCTTGTATGTATATTAATCTGCAAACTATAGACCAATATTGATTAAAATTTGAAATAAAATAGAAAATGTCATTATGCCAAGTATCATAAACAACATAATATCCTTTCATCTCTCAGAGTTTATGAAGAATGGAGACAATAGCATTCCCTCACAGAAACTATAAAGAAGTTAAAAAGTAGAATCAATAAGATGCACATATTTAGCTGAATTCCTAGCAATACAAAAGGGAACTGTTTCTGTTGAGCTCACTGCCTAGGGCTTTAAATTGCTGTATACTATCATGCAGTATGGACTATATTAATTATCTAATTTAGACATTTATATGGTCATCAGACAAGTGGAGACCTGGAGAGAAATCCCTAATTAAGACTTTGGAGTTTGATAAGAGGTTGTTACTGCATGGTGATAAAATATTATTTTTGTCTTATCTTCTGAATGTGTCAGGGCAGATTATGTTAAATGCTACCTACATGCATAATCAGATGACATATCTCTGGCAAGGCCCACAGATAACAGTCTGCAAATGCACATTTATTATTTTACAGTTCAGAGTGTTAAAAGGAGAACAAAACTTGTAGATCCAGAACGACATCAAATCCACCCCAGCTGTGTCTGGTGTGTCACACCACCCGTGTTTTCCTTGGGACTTGGGGACAGAGTATTTGGTCTGCGATGACAGTTACAACAGCTGGAAGCCTGCTCCTGTTCACAGCACCTGGAACCATTCTGTTGGCTCTGTATTGCTGAACTCTCCAGGCATTCCCTTTCTGCTCCCTGGCATGCTTTTTATGCAATAAACCATTGGTAGGTGGATTAAAGCCATCAGAAATTCAATTATACAAAAGGAATCCCTATCTGATTGCCCAGGTTAACCTTCATTACCTTTACAAAGAGAGGAGAACAGGGCAGGGAACCGGCCATTCAGCTTTCAAAGCTCCACAGTTCATTCCATTCAGATTAAAATCCATGTTTTTTGGCATTATGAGTTTGTTGTGAATGCTGAATATGTAGTGCAAAAATACCAGCTCTGAAGATCTTTTTTTTCTTGACAAGCTTTCTGGGAAAAGTCAGAGCTGCTATATTTTTGCATGCAGCCTTCCCATCCTTCTCAGCTGCAGGATTGACTTGAACAATAGCGTTCACTTAAGGATCTCTTTCCTCATTAGGTGCTTTGACTTCTCAAGGAGGATGGCCAGCTCTACCACCAGAGCAAAAGCAAGCAAATTCAGGGAACAAAACATATATGACAGTTGTTTTTATTTTATCTTCTTCGCATGATCCAACACTGTTGATATCAGTGGCAAAACTCCTGCTATATATTCCAGTATTGGAGCTTAGCTGTTACTGGAAAAGGAAATGTTTACAATGTTTTTTATATGCATATTTATATAAATAAATACATGTATATAAAAATATATGTAATACATATATACATTTACACACACACACTATATGTAACACTGTAATTATCATTTGGGATTATTCAAAGCCCACATTGTAAAGCTTCCATGACCTTCTACCTGGATAGTATCTTTTTTCATTTTCTGTTATTTACAAGTATGCATAATACAAACTGACAAGTGCTATAGCTGAGGAAAAGAGGCGAGAAACAAGGACCAAAGGTCCTTGCTAAGTAACAGGATGAAAGATGGCTTGGTGTAATTTTGCAGGAGGGATTCAGTTTCACAGATTTCCACACGTGAAATGTGGATATTAATGGAGGCTTGCAACCAGCAAACTCTGTAACAGTCCTGTTCAATTAAAAGTACATAAAATATTAATGTATTGTACTCCAGTTTGTGTTTAAGGGGCTGTAGAGACTGATGTCTCAATCGCGGGAAAAAAGCCCACTGAGTTACTCCTGTGCTCAAACCCCATATTTGTAGGTGTCATCCATTACCAAACAGCACTTCATTAACATGCAAAATGTTTATGTTCCCAAAAAACTGATTAGGTTCAAGCAAGAGATTTAGGAGACTTGAGTTTAACCAGCCACTCTATCCCAGAAGCCCAGAGAAATCTCAGATCTGTCCTCTCAGCTCAGCAGTTCGCTTCCCTGCGTGCAAATAGGGGTTGCAGGGCTGTGAGGTGGCATCGGGATAAATCCATCAGATTCTGAAGGACTTGATGTTGCCATCACAAGGATCAATGAGGACTGGAGCTACCGATGTGTACCGGGTACGCAGCTCTGTACCCTGAGCGCTTGGTAAAAATGGAAGGTTAATTGGAAGCATAACAGAAGAATAACTGTTCAAAAGATACACATACCTGGCTGAGGTATAAGTCATTAGCTTTCACAGTGTGATGGCCCAAGCATGAAAAAGACCTGGCCACAACAACTGATCTAATTGTATCTAATTTCCAGGTGTGAAGGAAAAGAAAAAAAAAAACAACCAACCACTTGTGGAAACTTTATAACCCCTCTGCAGCTTGTTTAACCTGATCACTAGATGTCTGCATAAATAGGTGATGGAACATGACCCAACAAAGCCTATGTGGGTTTGATTAATGGAGTGCCCCAAAGTAAAATAGTCATGCTGAAAATCTGAAGAGAAATGCAAACTTTTAATAACATTTTCAAATTATTTAATCATACAATCAGGCCTGACCTCGTTCGATATGAAACTTCATTACAGCCTGGAATGTTAATATAGAGTTCCAAATGCATCATAAATTACTGGTTCTTCAATGATGCATGGGCCTGTCCTGCTGTGGCCAACTGCAATTTTAATATTTTCTTAAGAAATGAAAAAATGAAGAATTAGCAAATAATGGCATGATCCTGAAATTACTGTTCTGGGGATCACAGTTTATTAATTGGCTAAAAAGGATAAAGACATTACTCACTTCCCACAGATAAATGATGCAGCCAGTCCTTTTTTTGTGAAAACAAACCCTAAATGCTTATTTTTGAATAGATCCATTAATAACCAATTCAACTGACCTACCTTTCTGCAACATGACAGGTCTGACAGTCAATGAAGGAATTACTACTTGTAACTGGCAATTTTACCATCAGAAGCATTATTTTGTATACAACTAGTACCTTGTAACAACTTAAAAATGGCATTCACTGTTTGAAAAGGGTAGAATAAAAACACTTGCAATATTGACTGACAGAGATCCTTATTTGGAGCTTACTATTTAATAACAAAAGAAGAAAAGTGAGTGGACTATTTAAATGGCTAGAGAAATCAGGGAAGCTGGGAGGCCACTGTACTTTTAGTTTAACAAGACTTTTTTTAAATGATCTGCAGTAGCCACACATTTTTTGGAATTAACAAGAGAGTATTGCTAGAAGTTTAGTGGTCTTCAGGAATAGTCCAGTCCGGTCATCCAGTTCAGTAGTCCGGTTTAATGGTTCCGTTGATTTCAATACGATTGGATTGTAATATAAAATTCTTTGCTTAATCACGTATCAAAACATCACAAAAAACTGCACAGCCGTTCTGCTGTGGATGAGACACTGGCCTAGGAAACATTTCACTTCATGTATTAACATGCCTGTCTTCACTGAGGTCTGAAGGTCCATGTTAGGCATTGTATACCAAATTGAACTGTTTGCTATCAGCACTGAATAACAACAGGATAGTCCTGGAAATAAAGCTAATAAAACATTCTGCAGCAATTAAAAAAAATTTATGCATTTTGTCATATAATTTTCATATAACGAAAAGCATGAGAATGTGGAGATTCAAGCAGCTCGAATACTCAATTAATAGACATTTCAAGATCAGTTCAGTTATCATTATGACCAGCACAATGAACCTTTCTCACTCTCCCCTTTTTTTTTCCCTAGATCTCTCTGTTTGTAACCTCTTCTGCAGTCTTTTGAATCCGTACCAGATTAATTCTAAAAGCATTTAATGTAAATAAAACACACACGAGGCAGTTAGGCTTTTTTCTAGGATAGCCATCCAAAGCTTTGCCTGCCAAGAGGCAACAATACTGAGCAATATTGTGCAGAAGTCTGTAATTTGCTCTATAATAACCCCAGTTTGCCTTTTTTTTTAATTTCTTCTGGCCATGAGACATGTCAGGAGTTTTCATGGGCAATGCATTGCCCAGAACTAATTGGTTGGAAATCCCAGTAAAGGAAGAGTTTCATTGTTTTCAACCATAATATTAAACAACTATTTAGCAAAGGGAAAGAGTAATGCAGAATAATTATTAACTGAAGAAAACATTCAGAACACATGAAACACGGTGAAACAAACTACTAGGTCCAATTATGCCACTCCTGTGAACATTGTTATGCTATCTTTAATGAACTCACATTTGAAAGCTCAATTTTATATTGGGAAATGGTTCAAAACCCAGAGACACATCAGTCCCAAGCACTAACTCGCAGAAAAGTGCTAGACTGTAACTGACTGACAGCACTTCCCACTGCAATCTGGGTTTATCTTAAAGAGCTTCTATTCAGCTCTGCTTCAAATCAAACTTCATTTAACTAAGGAAATCTAGCAAGGTCACAATGCAAGATAGTCTGCCTGCAGACACCAGCCATCCTTTATTCTATTATACTATCACACATACGAGATTTTAAGAACAAAAATGCCAGATACCTTCTGTAGCAACAACCTTATCAGACAGAATTGCCACAAAATCCAAAATGTTGAATTTGCAACTACTAAGCCATGACACAGTCTGTTTGCGAAGACTACTACTTGAAAACGTGACTATGAACTTGCATTTATCTTAGTGCAAAAATATAACTGGAAGAACTAATATAACCAAAAATATAGCTGGACAGTGCACTGTGTCAATTACAGAGCTGAGAATTAAAGCTACAGAAAGAAAAAAATGTGTTTTGGTGAGAAAGTCATCTCCAGAGTTACAATTAAGATGAAATTTATTGCCTCTGCTTAACATCTGTTTTATATTTATTCATTGTGATAAAAAATTATATCCTGGATCCAAAGCTTCAGCTTCCAAAGTTGCAGAATAAATGTTAATTAAATATTTGATATAAAGTCTTTTAAAAACCCACTAAAATTATTCAGTTTACTTAAAATAGGACCCAGCAAAATACAAAGGGCAGTATCAGATTCCATAATGAAGTCTCTCAGTTCCCTTGAACTCTTTGCATTTAATGTGAAATATAAAGGACTAACTTTTATATTTGTTTCCCTCTGGTATAAACAGACTGCGTAATGAGCTTCTGTGTGATATGAACTGAATGTCACTCAGAAGGCAACACATCCACAGCTCACTGGTGGCTTTACCCCTCTTAATCTTCACCTTATATCTGAGATGTTCTTTCCCTTTTTCATGGATGCTCATTATGTATCTGTTATTCACTCACTTTGCTGGGTCCAAATAGGTATGGACTTCTAGATATGACATAGTCTACGACAAACTGCTAGGGAAGTGGATGTTATTTGCTAAAAAGCCTCATGCTCCTGAACAGCTTGTCAGCCTGCTAGCTCCTCAGAGGTCTGTTTCCCCATTAGTGCACATTTCCCCAGTTGAAGATTTAAGGATGTTTTCCCACTGTCACAATAAAAAAGAGGAAAAGGAAGCAGGTGGTGTCATTTCTAAAGTCCAAGTGTTTTTAATGATCATTCTCTATTTCTTCAAGTGCAGAAATTTCAATTCCGATTAAAATGAAAAAATGACAAGCCATTTACAGACAGACCTCCATTCTCCAAACGTTCTGCTCTGAATACACAATATGTTTTCCTATATAATGCAGGCACCATATTTCAATATTAATTATATGCAGGTCTCTTTTGGGTCACATGCTAATTATATGTATTTAGAATTTATCATGCTACTTCCAATAATGTGCTGTCATTGTGTCCTGTTGTTTTTCCTTGCCTGAGGCAGAAGGAAGCTACAATAAACCTGAAAATATTGGCAAGAAACGTTCATTTTAAAACATATGGGGAAAAGCTGCACTAAGGGCCCTGTCCAATGCTCCTTGAAATCAACAGGAATCATTATATTAACCTCAAGGGAAAATGGTTTGAACCTGTTAAATGTCTACAGTTCTATATGAGGAGCTGTGTGCATCTCTCACAACATAATGAAATGGTTATGCTATAACCACCCCTAAATAATCAAGGAAGGATTCAGCATTATGCCAGAGAGGATATGCAAAGAGGAATTTGAACTGTTCTGATTCTGAGATGGTTAGACTGGTACTAAACAGCCACAAGATAAAGAAGAATCAAACCCTCTGTTCCCAACCACCTCAAATGTAACTGTTTCATATGTTAATGTATAGCATTTTGTGATCACTGGATCTGTGTATCAGGCAAAACCGGGGCGGGGGGGGGTGTGTGTGTGTGTATGACTAACTACTGTATGCTATTGGATTCAGATATGTCACATTTTAAAAATTTAGCTGTATTACATGCACTAAAGATATCAGCACGTTTGCCAAACTTACTGACTGTGTTTACAATTTCCTTTAGAATGACTGGTATAAGTCGGTCTGCATTTACCAGCCCATGGTATCTTCTCTCTCTGAGGAATACTTAAAGTTTTCTGTACAAGTCACAACTAAAGTTAAATGGTGCTTCCTGTGTGCCACCATCTTATGAACACCGAGCCAAATTTTCAGCAGAGATCCTCACTGCATATGTACAATTATTAATGCTGAAGATTTTCATCTGCTTTCAAGAAATAGGTGCCTGCGGGACTAAACATAGATAATGCACAGAAAAAATGCAGGCGCTGAAGATAAGCATCTTGGACAAAATTATGCCACTCAAGTTTCCTAGCTTTCTAAATTGTTAGTGCTACATTACTAGTCAGCAATGTCACAAATCAGACAGTCAGTGACTTAAGTTCAATATGCAGGAGACTACCTCATCGAAATTTCCATGCATCCTTTTAACCCATCTACTGCTACTGTTGGTCTCTTTACCTTCTGTGCCTTTCTGGCTCGTGGACACATCAGGACTATGCTAAACACACCACTCCTCTCATTACTTTGGTGGTGCCTGTAAGTAGCCTGACTCCTAGAAATAAAACTCACAAGATACAAACATGGAATGCCATTTACACGTCTGTGTCTCACTGTGATTTTTTTTTTTTTTTTTATCTGTAACGAGATGTTTTCAGAATAAGAAGAAAAACATTAACATTTAGCCCACTAACTGTATTTTTTTGCTGATAGGTCTCCACGGAGAGCAAACTGATGTTCAGGTACAGAAAATGAATTATCTGAAGCCAAATGTAATTTTATTTTGGTGGGCCAACAATCAATAGAGCAAATGCAGAGTCATTTCAGTAATTGCCACAGCTTCGTGACAAATACTTACTAGGAACTCATGGGCAGGTAATCTCAGCATCCTGTATTACAAAGGTGCTCAGGACAAGAAGCAGTATGTATCATCTTAAATGTATGTTAGCTCAAATGTTCAGACACACAAGCAAATTAAGCAAGCATGTATGCAATTTTTTTTAAATATCCAAGGTCGTAAGTCAGATTGTCTCATCTTGTGTAAAAACGTTATAGTGGAAAAAGCCGCCTAAGTCTGAGAATTTCACTTTACTTACCCACATAAAAGGTAGCGGGGCCCATTGAGTTGGTAAAACCACAGATGAGAACCTGAAGACACTACTCCCAAGGTCTAAAGGCAGGAGACCACCTTCTCATATGGAGCTTATTGCCTCCATTCCTGCAAGACATCGTCGTCGTAGGATCCCTACTGCAATTAGCTCTGCCTCATGAAACTGCAGTAGCAGCATTAAGTCCTGCTGTGATAACTGGTGAGCAAAAGAGGGCTTCCCGCTGCGTCCTTCATACCTTCTGGTCTCTTGCTTAGCCCAGACGACTTGGTTCAGCACAAAACACTGGGAGAGTAGATGCAGCATTCCCACCTGTAAATGAAGAAGAGATGTTGTTGTTATAATAAAGATCTAGAATCAGACTGCCAAATACCTCAGTCCATAACTGATCTTCCAAAGATCAGATGGTCTGGGCAGTATTCTGTGGGAGCAGCTCAGGGTGATCAAAGGTATTGTATATAGATTTCTATTGTCTGACAAGGTGAGGAAGAATTCAGACTAAGAAATGATGCAGGAGAGATGAAATCCCAGCAAGATGCTTCACAATTCGAAAAACTAAAAGCCGCATCCCTAATATAAAAAATATGGCTATTTTAATATGAAACGATCATGAGTTTTAACTATGGTTCACCATAGAGTTTTGGACCCTTTTGGAAGACTGAATACTGCCCTACTTGGGGAGATTCATGGCATTTTAGGGCCTTTTGAAGCTCATGTAAGACCTGATATTAGTCTGTTTTTAAAATGCCTTTTAGGAAAGAAAGGGTGGTGCAATCACCAATTGTGAGGAGGATTACAGAGAAAAAAAGTAAAAAGCACATTTTTCAAATGTATATGACTTAGTAATGCACTTTCTCCTATTTTTCCACAAGAGGTGAAATCCTGCTTTACTTAGATACTTCTGGATTTTTTACCAATGGCCATTTAACTCAGAGTTTTCAGTTATGCAGATCAGACACCTGGGAAACTGAGAATGTCTTCATTTCCTTTTTTGTTCTGAAACAAGAAATATTCTTTATAGTATCTGAGGGAACCTCCAAAGTATGAGAGAGACTTTAGATATCATTTTTCCTTCGAAGGAAAGCTATTCTTTTATATAAAGGAAAAAAAGAACCCAAACATTTGAAGAGTGTTCAATCAAAACAAACTTAGCCTTGAGTGTTCTGGGAGAATAGAAATTTCTTCTGCCAGAAATCTTTCCTAAAGGTAATGCCATCTTTAAGCATCCCTTTTCAAACATAACAGAAAGAAAAGAGTAAGGCCTTTACTTGTAGTATAATTAGCAAAGCTTGCAAGAAGAAAGGGAATAAAATATTATACACATGTTTTTGCAGGGTAGGAAATGGAAAGAAGAAAATAATTCTGGTCAAAAAACCCCCAGCCCAGTCATAACTGTACACTAAGGTTATGTTTTCGTGTACCTGTCCATACAGGAACAACATGACTGCAGTTGGTCAGACCCAAAGATAGACACAGAGTTCATTAATTTGAAATGAGAGCGAGAATGCCTACAAAAGCGCAAAGATACCTTCAAACAGCAAGCGACTGATGGCAACCTTTGGAAATTGTTTTCAAACCTCCCACTGTGATCATATAAGTTCAGAGTTACAGACAATTCCTAACACCTGAAACAGGAGTATTGTTAGCTTGGTTCAAAGTGTCAATGTGTAAATGCAGCCAGTATGCTTGGGATTTTTTTCCTTGTTCACAGTTGTCTCAATCTGGAGCAAAGTTATTTTAGTTGGCAGAAACTAGACAGAAAATATTCATGGTAAAACCTTCCTTTAGACCAATCTTACAGCATGGTATCTTCAATGAACTAGATTCTCTTCTGCATCCAGGTTATGCTGCACTCCGCAACAAGAGGGAACCTTTGGAATGTCTCCAGTTTGTGTCCTTGCCTAGCCACAAGCTAATGTTGTGTTTTAGTACGAGCATCGTGGTATCACCTGTGCCATCCTTTTTACACTTGCCTGACCTTCCTGCTCTTAATGCTGATGGATCTGCAACACTACAGGCCATGGGAAGGAAAGCTGGCAAGGTGGCTAGACAGGGTCCAAACTTGTAAGGGTTTGCATCCCATTGGAGATAATCCCTGAGGACAGTTTATGCCTCTTCTGTCATGTCTGACCAGTGAAGAGACAGAGTATTTGTGCCATTAACTAATGACCGACACCAGAATAAAATCTCAAGCTTCCTCTGCCCACAAGCAGTATAAGACTGGACATGGTTGTTCAAGGCAGCCAGGTACTCATACTCCTAGCTTTCACATTTATTAATTCTGACTGCACAAAGTGTCCAAGTAGACTTATCCCTGCAACTCTCCAGATTTGTATATATGGCTGCAACAACTGTGTATGCAACTGAAACACAGCTCTGTTCTGCAAAATGCTAGCTTTACACATTGTTTTCCTAACCCATTCTTAAGTGAGATTCTTCGTTTTACATTGTGAGCACACACTACATTTGTTCTCGTTAATTAAACAGCATAACTAAAATGTATATTGCAAATATAATAATCTGACTGTTCTTTCCTGAAATGGTTGTTCTGTGTACCAAGGAATTTTAAATTAAAAAACCCCCAACAATCTAGTCGTGTTTGGCCACATGTAGCCACGTTAACTTATAAAAAAGAACAAATAATGACTGATTAGCACTTATGTTTCCAAAGTTTTTGTGATCTTCCATTTTTCTGCTCCCATGCTACTGAGTCTGAACTGCTTCCCTACAAGCCTGCGCATAGCAAAGTATGAGTAAACATTTTCAGAATACATCTCTCACCCTGAGGATCCACACTTGATTTTGATATAAAATGTTATTAACTTTAGCTCCTAGTACAAAAGGTCTTGATCAATAATTGTTTCTACCTGTCTATCTTATTTCTGTGTATCTTCTAAGACACTTTTGGGCTGCTGCCAATACATTTTGGTTTGTAAGCACATAACAGTGTATCATACACCTCAAATCTGTGTGGGTTTATCTTATCTTTTCATTAGGTAGAAGATGGGGTTTTTTTATCTACATAGATTAGATTAGTTTAAGGTCACCCTGGGAAAAGAAAAGGAAAGGGAAGGGAAAGGGGAAGGGGAAGGGGAAAAGGGGAGAGGGAAAAGGGAAAGGGGAAAGGGAAAAGAGGAAAAGGGAAAAGGGGAAAAGGGGAAAAGGGGAAGGAGAAAAGGGGAAAAGGGAAAGGCGAAAAGGAGAAAAGGGGAAAAGGGAAAGGGGAAGGATAAAGAAAGAGGAAAAGAAAAAGAATAAAACAAAATGACAGAAAATGGAACCCCATATATTCTAACATAAGTCCTCCTATCGCCACAACTAGCCACCTTAGCCATCTTACTGATTTCTAAAGTCTAGGAATACAAGAAACAGAACTAGACAACCTTAAAGGGGATCCTCTGAACACCTGCACATACACAATCTCTTGACAATTCTTCAAAAATACATTGTCACCATTGTCGCCATAATATTCAAAAGGTCAAGTAGTATGGCTAGATGATCCTAAATATCTCATTCTGTGTTTAATTCTTGAAGAAGCAAAATCACTGCATGTTTTTTCCTTTATTCCTTTTATTGACCACAGTTGGAAATACCATCAGGTGTGAAAACAACACAGAGACACAAAAGCTGGTAGTTTCTGATCTTTTATCCTGGAGTGGGCTATTTGTAAGATTTTGTAAGGTGATTCATAAATATACCAAAATAACTAAAGGGGGGGAAAAAGTCACTTATTCTGTCGTCAACTCAGTTAATACTAAACCTGAAGGAAAGAAGTATCACCTTAAGGGTGACAATAAGTAAGGTGACCCCTGTGAATTCTCCAACGACACCATGCTATCAATGGGAATATTTAACATACCATTGCTAGTACAGTCTTGAAAGCAGTCATGGGGCTCTGAATCAGATTGGATTAAGAGGGAAGTGGCTACCAATGTACTAAGAAGGCCAAGGGTGTAAGTGGGAAGCATGAAGACAGTTCCTAGAGACTGTAGAATCAGCAAAAGTAAATTTCAGTAACGAATAAGCATCCTGGTGTCTTGGCAATCATCAGTGGCTCTGTATCTCATCCATTCATTCAACTCAAACTTAGAAATAAAACCTTCTTTCTGCATTCCTTTACTTGTTAAAAATCCTGAACTCAGCATATTTTCATCACCCACGGTGGATTACCTTAGTGATAATGCACCATAGGGTGCCTATTTACCGATAGTTATGATAAGAAAAATACAACTTTCTGCAACACTGTTGTGAATGTATTTTAAAACAACTCTTCTGTGGTAGTGGAGAAAGAGTTGTGAGCAAGCTGTCCACAGGCAAAGAAAGCAGAAGCCACTCTGCCACCTGCATACCTTTAAATTTTTATCTTGAAAGGACTGAGTAGGAACCCCAAAGCAGAATGAATTGCAAGCAACAGATCAAACATTTTTAAACTCATACAATCTATTTCCTGGTACATGATATTTTTGCCATAGCTACATTTTAGCTAATTTCTGGGTGAATTATATTCTCCTAGTGGTCTGCATTCAGAACAGTAGTAAAATATTAAAAATTCTTCAGGTAAAATAAGAATCAAAGGAGTTTTTGAATGTTTGGAAAACAGTACAGAAAAAGAAGAAGTAGTGAAGAAGAAGAAGAAGCAGCATGCCTGGAGGTAGCAGGAGAGGTAACTCTTCTCTCTGTTCTGGTTGATAAGGGAACACTCTCAATTTCAGTGTTCATTCTACTCATTTAACGTTCGAGGCAACTTTCCGAGACAAAACATAACATGAGTCTTTGAACTCTTCATTGTTGAGAGTTAGTCTCTACCTCACCAGAAAGGGCAAAGAGCGTCCTCATAAAAATGTTGCTACCAAGACACAAATATCATCAGTTGGCTAATTGCGTGGGAGAGGTTAAGGGAGCAGGGCTCACACAGAAATCCTGCTGCATAGCAAGAACTGGCGTTTCTTCTGTGTGGTGCCTTAACCACAGATTAGACCACGTTTGTTCAAAGGGATGAAATCTACTTCTGTAGCGGGAGTCATTCCAGTTCTGTATGAATCTTCAACCTGTAACCTCTAACTCAGGTTTCAATGGATTTAACTGGAACACAGCCCTAAAAAATCATCTAGAATTTATATGTTTTTAAGACTATATATTTAAGACCATTATGCTTAACACATTATATTTAAAAGAAGTTCTGCAAAGTACATGATTTATATTAGATTCTCTCTTTCTCATGTTCTACATTGTTTCACAAGATCTGCGCTAAAGATGGAATTTTGGAGGCAGAGCGAGTGGGAGGCTGTGAATAGTTTATTCAAAAAAAAGTTAAGTAGAACTGAAATTATTCAGCATTTTGAGTCAAATTTGGCAAATAACTTGGGCTGATTAAAAAAAAAGTGGGACTTAGGTGACCATTCACAAAACTAGCAAGGCAGAGAAGTCTGCATACCTACCATGTCTTCGTAATGATGACATTCATCTCAATACAGGGACATGAGGGTTCGAGGCCTCCTTCTGCTTGGTTCAGAGCAGGATTTTGGGAAGCGCCATCTCCCGTGTTCCAGGTGAATGCCTAACCACTGGTCTGTGAGTGACATCATCAGCAACAAAGATACATACGTCTTATGAGAAGAAAGAAAAAAATTGGTGATATTTTGAGTTGAAATATTCAAATGGTCTGAAACAAATGAAAGATTCCAAATTTTGGTTTGGTTTGTTTCTTTTCAAGTGAGACAATTTCACTCCCTCCTTTCCCTTAAACTTACAAGGCATTTACCTTCCTTTCCAGGGTGAGCCTCCTAATTTCAACAAATGGACTTCTCATTTATGGTATTAACAGGGATTCATCTCAGCTAACTCCAGATCCCTATAATGGACAAAATATCTTTGAATTTAATCCTCCTGAGATCACTTTTATGGAGTCATTCATCTAAGCTTTTCCATATATCTGCTGTCCAAAAAAGATGAATCACATGTACGTGGCCTACTTTCCCCAGTAGACTATTAGGGGTGATGAGCAGGGGCTGCATTTCCATGGTAGTTATCTGTATTTGGTGACGTGAATCCCATCCTTGATGGGATCCTTTTTTCCCCACCTAAGATTGATATTAAGAGCAAATATAAAACCCTTTCATAATCCTGTAGCTTTGCTCTGATACAAAGATACTTTAGAAAACAGACAAATTGGTAACTAGTTATTCTAGCCCTCCTTTTGATTTCATAAATGCAAATTAAAAATACTTATCTGCTGTATAAAGACTTAGCATGTTTAAATAACTATTATCCTTTAAATATATTCCAGTGATGTAGGAATCATTATTGTAACAGATAGAATAGGCATTAAATCCACAGGGGAGTCATTAAAAGATGGCTATTTCTCTCTGTTTGACCGAAGCAGCAGTTGTAATGTATTTATTCAGGATTTAGCAAATGGAATTCAATTAGAACTGAAATGGTGTTAAATTGAGTAATTCCTATTGTATTTGTTGGACAGACAGGAGTGGCATGACCTGAAAAGTTAAAAGGAACAGTATTCAGCCAGGATGTCTGTGTTCTGTAGCACTTGTTGACAGAATGTCACTAAACAGGTATATAACCTGCTTAACTTCTTAATCATCTGCTTAACACCTGTAGTAAAAAATAAGGACCAAACGTTTATTGACATTATGTGATAAAGTCACACCTTAATAGGAATAACCTCCTTTATTCATAGTGGCTGAAATAGAGCTTAAAATTCCTTGTATTACAGTTGTCCTTGAATCAAGTGTTCTGATATAATTCCATTCTATGCAACAAGAAAGAATTAAGCATTATACAATATCATAGAATCATAGAATGGTTTGGGTTGGAAGGGACCTTAAAGATCATCTAGTTCCAACCCCCCTGCCCTGGGCAGGGACACCTTCCACTAGACCACGTTGCTCAAAGCCCCATCCAGCCTGGCCTTGAACATTTCCAGGGATGGGGCATCCACAGCCTCTCTGGGCAACCTCTTCCAGTGCCTCACCACCCTCACAGTGAAGAGCTTCTTCCTTACATCTAATCTAAATCTACCCTCTTTCAGTTTAAAGCCATTACCCCTTGTCCTACCTCTACATGCCCTTGTAAAAAGTCCCTCTCCAGCTTTCCTGCAGGCCCCCTTTAGGTACTGGCAGGCTGCTAGAAGGTCTCCCCGGAGCCTTCTCTTCTCCAGGCTGAACAACCCCAACTCTCTCAGCCTGCCCTCACAGGAGAGGTGCTCCAGCCCTCTGATCACCCTGGTGTGCCTCCTCTGGACTCGCTCCAACAGGTCCATGTCCTTCTTATGGTGGGGGCCCCAGAGCTGAACTCAGTACTGCAGGTGGGGTCTCACGAGAGCGGAGTAGAGGGAGAGAATCACCTCCCTCGACCTGCTGGTCACGCTTCTCTTGATGCAGCCCAGGATACGGTTGGCTTTCTGGGCTGCAAGCACACATTGCCAGGTCACGTTAAGCTTCTTGTCAACCAACACCCCCAAGTCCTTCTCCACAGGGCTGCTCTCAATCCACTCATTGCCCAGCCTGTATTTGTGCCTGGGATTGCCCCGACCCACGTGCAGGACCTTGTACTTGGCCTTGTTGAACTTCATGAGGTTCGCATGGGCCCACCTCTTAAACTTGTCAAGGTCCCTCTGGATGGCATCCCTTCCCTCCAGCGTGTTGACTGCTCCACACAGCTTGGTGTTGTCAGCAAACTTGCTGAGGGTGCACTCAGTCCCACTGTCCATGTCGCCAACAATGATGTTAAACAGTGCTGGTCCCAATACCGACCCCTGAGGAATGCCATTTGTCACTGCTCTCAACTCAGACATTGAGCCATTGACCGCAACTCTTTGAGTGCGACCATCCAGCCAATTCCTTATCCACTGAGTGGTCCATCTGTCAGATCCGTGTCTCTCCAATTTAGAGACAAGGATGTCGTGCAGGACAGTGTCAAATGCTTTGCACAAGTCCAGGCAGATAACGTCAGTTGCTCGTCCCTTATCCACCAACACTGTAACCCTGTCACAGAAGGTCAACAAATTTGTCAGGCACGATTTGTCCTTAGGAAAGCCATGTTGGCTGTCACCAGTCACCTCCTTATTTTCCATGTGCCCTAGTACAGTTTCCAGGAGGATCCACTCCATGATCTTGCCAGACACAGAGGTGAGACTGACTGGCCTGTAGTTCCCTGAGTTTTCCTTTTTTCCCTTTTTAAAAATGGGGGGTTTGTTTCCTATTTTTCCAGTCCAGTTCCAGTGTGAACTTCCCCAGACTGCCACAACTTCTCAAGTATGATTGACAGTGGCTTAGCCACTTCATCCACCAGTTCCCTCAGGACCCGCAGATGCATCTCATCAGGTCCCATGGACTTGTGCACCTTCAGGTACCTTAAATGGTCTCAAACCTGGTCTTCTTCTACAGTGGGTAGTTCTTCATTCTCCCAGTCCCTGCCTTTGCCTTCTGCGACATGGGTGGTGTGGCTGGAGCACTTGCCAGCGAAGGCTGAGGCAAAAAAGTCATTGAGTACCTCAGCCTTCTCCATGTCCCAGGTAACCAGGTCTCCTCTTTCCTTCTGGTGAGGGCCCACATTTTCCCTAGTGTTCCTTTTATCACTGATGTACCTATAGAAGCTTTTCTTATTGCCCTTGACAATCCTGGCCAGATTTAATTCTATCAGGGCTTTAGCTTTCCTAACCTGATCCCTGGCTGCTCGGACAATTTTTCTGTATTCCTCCCAAGCTACCTGTCCTTATTTCCACCCTCTGTAGGCTTCCTTTTTGTGTTTGAGTTTGTCCAGGAACTCCTTGTTCTTTCATGCAGGCCTCTTGGCGTTTTTGCCTGACTTCCTCTTTGTTGGGACGCATCGCTCCTGAGCTTGGAGGAGGTGGTCCTTGACTATTAACCAGCTTTCTTGGGCCCCTCTTCCCTCCAGGGCTTTATCCCATGGCACTCTACCAAGCAGATCCCTGAAGAGGCCAAAGTCTGCTCTCCTGAGGCCCAGGGTAGCGAGCTTGCTGTGTGCCCTCCTCACTGCCCTAAGGATCTTGAACTTCACCATTCCATGGTCACTGCAGCCAAAGCTGCCCTTGAGCTTCACATTCCCCACCAGCCCCTCCTTGTTGGTGAGAACAAGGTCCAGCATAGCACCTCTCCTCATTGGCTCCTCCATCACCTGGAGAAGGAAGTTGTCATCAACGCATTCCAGGAACCTCCTAGATTGCTTATGCCCTGCTGTGTTGTCCCTCCAACAGATAGCAGGGTGGTTGAAGTTGCCCATGAGGACCAGGGCTTGTGAACGTGAGGCTGCTCCTGTCTTTCTATAGAGGGCCTCACCCGCTTGGTCTTCCTGGTAGCAGACCCCCACTATAATGTCACCTGTCCCTGTCCTCCCTTAAATCCTGACCCATAAGCTCTTGGTCAGCTCCTCATCCGTTCCCAGGCGGAGCTCCGTGCACTCCAGCTGGTCATTGACATAGAGGGTGACACCCCCTCCTCGTCTGCCCTGCCTCTCCTTCCTGAAGAGCCTGTATCCTTCCATTCCAACACCCCAGTCATAGCAGCCACCCCACCACGTCTCCGTGATGCCAGTAAGATCGTAGCCCTGTACGTGTGCGCACATCTCTAACTCCTCTTGTTTATTCCCCATGCTACGTGTGTTTGCATAGAGGCATTTCAGTTGCATCCCCAACTTAAATATCTTGTTCCTCTGGAACAGTTTTTATTCAGGGACAATGTCATTTTAAGGTATGCAGCAAAATATTGTCTTTTCTTTTTAATGTAGTATGAAGGCATGTGTATTTAACACCTTCTATACAAGTGTGTGCATCTACATATGTAAAATGTAGAAAGCTACAAAGACATGTGCAATGCATATGGATGAAGAAGGTCAAACATTGAATATGTTGTATATAAAGCAAGACATTACATACGAAGTGGTATAGGTGAGCGTCATAAAACAAGGCAGATACGTGACTTCCCTGTTTTTGCAAAACCTCTTCGATGTTAACAGATGGGGCAGGGGTGGCATTTCCTGTGATTATCCATGGGGAATGCAGCCTGATGCCATTGAACACCAGACGCTGCTACTCATCAATAAAGTTACATCCGTTAATGCATTTGCTTGGCTGTCCCTCATGTTGCGCATCTTTCACACACACAAAAAAATCAGTCTGGAAATGACATCTGGCACATGTTGAACATAGAGGAAAACAAAGAAAAATTACATGAGAAAGGTCTAGTAAATTTATAAGCCTTGTTAAGGAAATAGCCATGCTAACAATCCACTCAGATATTTTAGCCACTGCCTCAGATCTCCCACAGTAAAATACTGCATTAAAGCCGTAATTGTAGTAAAGGACTTTACACAACATGGATATAAATAATTTTTTTTTAACAGTGGCAAGTGAAACAGTCCTCTTGTTTTGGTTCTGAAACACAGAAAATGACCTCAGATGAAGGAAATAATTATATTTTACTTTTCTATTATTTCTGTGGTTCAGATCTTTCTAGCCTTAAGCACCTATATGATTTCCCTCACCTTAGTATTCCCACTGGTTGCCAAATCTCTAATTCAAGAAAATACTAAGCTCATGCTTAAACTTGAGCATGTGCTTTACTGCAGGTGGCTGAAAGGGACTGGGATGTTAGTTGGACTTAAAGGAAATAAAATGTCAGTAGAATCCTCACCCACACCCTGTCATGATCCTGACGAAAGGGTTTCATTGTAATTTGCATGCGAGTAACGAATTTTCACAGGAACAGAAGTTGCTCAATCAGGTCAATACAATTCACAGTTGAATAAAGCTAGATTTTGTTTGTTCTTCTGAAAATGTAGATGTGATTGGTGATACTAAAAGGCATTTCTGAGAGCATTTTGGTGAGTAATTTTTAGGGGACCAAATCCAAAGCTCCCATTTCAGAAAATGGGTCCATTGTTTGCCTTATTTAATACATTTGCAATGACTCTGTACCGAAAATTGCTTTTGATGAGTATACCCTAAATACTGATTATTAAATACAAAAGTATAACATTTATAAGAAGCATTTTACAACTTTAACCTCAATTTGCTGAAAATACTTTCATGTGATTTTAATATATAAAGAAATACACTGCTTAGGAGGAAGAATTATGCCTTTAGCTGCTCTCTAAAACATTCAGATGTTCAGAAAAGGAGGCAAACATATGATAAAAATCCCACTGGACACCACAGTCCCCTTTGGAGCACTGGAAAGCAGATGGTGTCTTTAAAAAACAAGACAAGATCAGTCTTACCAAAAAACAGATGCTATCCATTTTCCAGGAAAGATCACTGGCAACTAATAAGTTCACACAATAAACTTCTGCTGACTCAAGAAACATCAGAGAGTTTAGAATAAAGAAAATTATCTAGAATATTTCAAGGGAGAAATAACCTGAGGTTCAATAAAATTATTTTTTTCATAACTATTATCATCTTCACATCAATCCAGACCTATTTCCAAGACAAAAGATGAAACAATAAAAGCTCCAGGAGATGAAAACTTCATCTAGAAATTTAGGAAAAGAAAACAATACTCTTCTAAAATCGTTAAATTGAAGACAAATCTGGAAGTATAAAAGACAAAAAATTGCAAAGCATTAAAAGATAGAATTTTGGATACATAAACCAGACATTAGATACTTCTAAGTCCATAAGTTTAAGAGCACAAAGCAGTTTCCAGGATAGCTGCTGGACACTATGCATGACAATCATTCACCCTGTTTGTAAAATGTCATGTATCATTCCACATAGAAAGCAACAGAACTGCTATTATATTGTATGTGTAGATTTAGCATGACATCTCTTTTTTTCCCAATATATACTGAAAAATTAAAACCACATATTTTTTTTACCACAATTGTTTTAGGAATATATCAGTCTGTGGACTTCACTGAAGCAAGAAGAAGCTCATGAAGTCAAATTCTATAACTGGATTTCATAAGGGAGGGTAAAGTATGAGAGACTATATAATGTAAATTTTAAAGACACTAAGGACATTTTTACTTATACCTTCAGAAGGAGAGCAACCGTAACTGTGCAAGTCATCTGATGGCAGCGGGAATGACTTTTCATTTGTTGTTTCCATATGCAGCACTGGATAATTGGCCAGTTGCGTTATTGCAGGGGATGAGTATTCCCCAAATATGCGAGATATGGACGCAATACAGAAAATCTCCTGAGTAAAACCCTCCACTGACATACACTGGCGCAGTTCCATTAATTCTGATACAGTAATTACACTATATGTAATTAAAAAAGAATCCAAATTCTTATTTCTAAACACCAAAATGTATTGACATGTCACAAGTGGGCTTGTCCTCTTTGTATCTGTCATTGAGATGTAACCAACATCTGAAGACAACATACCAAGTGTTAAAACCAGATGCAACACTTTTAAGAAGAATTTAGGGGTAGGAAGTAGGGAGTACTATATACTGCTGAATATTTAACACAAGAGTTAATGAGACCAATATACTTGTGCTGTTAGAGACAAAACACCAATTGCTGTATAAGGTGGTGTGGATTTTTCATGCCCCAAAGCCCCATTTTAAGTCCTGATCTGAATCTTTACACTTGTAGCTAGGCAGTGTCTTTGAATCCATGCCACCTTTGCCCACTTCAGGGAGCTTCAGAGCTAAAACCCGTAAGCCTCTTTCCTCTCTTTGAGTAAAGGGGGTCTTCTTCTGCCTTGGGTCCAACTCTTCTGCTAGTCAACTTCCTTCTTTCTACAAGGAAAAGAATGGCCTATGACCAAAATCTGATTCCCAGTTCTTTTAATGTGACCTTGAGGAACTTATACCTGTAATATAAGGATAATAATAACAATATAATGTTTACAGAGGGTTTATAAAAGAGAGATTCTTAACGTGTGTGAAGAGCTCAGATACTCCAGGAACAGATACATAGGGATGAACATTTACGATAGATAGGTATTTTTCAGCCTGGGCCATAGGCAATTCATACAAACGCAAACCGACAAAGGAAAAAAAGTAGAAGAAAAAAGAATGGACTTTTCACGGAAGCTTCCTGACTGCCACATTCCAGTCCTGCAAAAGTAATTTAAACTGAAAATCATTTCCATTCTGAACCTTTCACAGGCCTTTCACACGACTCGTTTTAGCTTCTTTCACAACAACTCTGCATTTGGCTCATCTTCCCCTCCCTTCTTTCTTTTAAATCATAGTCAAACTTAGATAATAGAAGTTGAAAATAGAGAGATAAAGACTTTCTGCTACATTTTTCTTATTCAGGCTAGAAGATAATTCTGTTTACTTCATTCAGGTAATATTCCAGTTGTATTGCAAGCTGCCGCAGAGGAATGAAAAATTGATTTTCTCCTTGTAAAGTATAGTGTACATGAACACCTATAATCTTCATACATTTACAGTGATTTTAAAAAAGGCCACGTCGTACATAAGCATGTTAAAATCATAAAATATTCTACAGGCCATACTGTCTTTAGGCTCCTTTAAGCTGAGGCTGTAATGTCTGCAGATGCAAACCCAAAATGCGAGCTTACACATACGGACTGGGTGCTGCTCTGCCTGCCTGCATCCACTGAAACTGCTTACAAGGGCACACTGGATGCAGACTTTCCAGGTGCATTCTGGGGTACTCACTGCAAACTGTAGCACAACTTCTCTAGGAGGTCCAGAACATATAGAAACATATAGACGTACACCTCGAAAATGTAACTGTTCACGTTTATTGGTGCTGTAGTCTGTGTCAGTGCTTTTCCCAAAAGCAGAGGACCAGGCAGGCAGGCATGAGGCTAGCTATTTCTCTTGACCCACTGCTGCACATTGAATCAGCTCAAACCCTTCGATGGGAGATGAATTTTTCCTTTCCCAGAGAGGAAATGATTTTCAGATCTGTTAATTTAGTCTTTTTCACCTGTTAGATCTGAACTTTCCTATGTAGAGAGTTACTCTGTGTTCATCAGAACATGGTTTTAGAGACTCAGAGCCAAGCGTGTGAGGTGCCTGGGAAAGAAGTGCTAGATCTTTCCTTTTACCTCATTCCTTCCCAGCCAACTGGGTTTCAAATTCGGCTTATCAAAACTTGAGTCATGAAAATTACTGACTCTTCGCAAACACAAAGCTTTGAGTTAACTTTTTATTCAAATGTCACCAAAATACTATTTATCAACTTAATTAAGGTGTAGAGAACAACAGACTCTTATTTTTCTTCCTAGCAAGCAGGTGTTAAAAACTGAATTTTTTTTTTTTTTTTTTGAATGTTAAAAACTATATTATCATGACTGGAAAATATGCCATAGTAAAATATGGCAATGCGGGGGGAGGGGGGTGTTTTGTGTATTATAAAACTGAATGCATTTAAATTATATTTACCATGTGGGCCTGCCACTTTACTGCACGATGTGTAGCAGCCTGAACAACAACATAGTTCATCATTTGGCTTTGCATCCTTTCGTAGCATCGATACAACTACAGCCTTCGTTTTGCTGGGCAGAGCAGAATGGCCCAGCCTGGTGCAAAGGGACCCAGGCAGGCAGGTATGTGGCAGCTGACCATCAGATGGTTTAGGACTTGTCTTCATGGGCAAATTAACCACCGTAACCACACCAGTATAATTACGAGACTGGAGTTAGAGGTGTATACCTCCCCATGTGGAGAATCTTATTCTGCAATCAGAGTGCCTTTTCTTTGTTTGGCTTATGTTGCTTTGAAAGGTATAATTATACCAATATAGTTACATTGATGAATTTTCCCATGTAGACAAGTCCTTACATAATGCCAGGCTCGTTTATTTCCCAATCAAATATTACAACTTTAAAAGCTATCATTGTTTCATTTACTTGTTTGGCATTTACCTTCTTTTTGATGTTGATATTGCTTGACATATTATTCAATCAATTGTTAGATAGAACAATTATTCCCCTTAACTGCTATTACAAATGCCATCTATTTTCTTTTGTTAATTTCTCTGCGTCAAAGTTATTAACTATCCAATCAACTAATGTTTTAACTACTACACATTTCACTGCTGAATGATGTATACTTGCACCAAACATAAAAGGCAAACCCTGACTCTCTTTCCCAGAGACCAATCCTTCTTCCCACTGGTTAGGATTCTTTGCATCTCTGTTATTCTATGCCCGCAAGTAAATTAATTCAAATCATTTACTACAGTTATATATAGTGTATTATCAGAGAATCTGTTATTTTTTTCATATACTATCAAGCATGGATCCAAAAGCAGGATAAAACCCCTCAAACTATGTAGAAACAATTTTGAAGAATTTGCTTATAAACTACCCGTGGAGATGCGGATTGCAACTGGTGACACAGATTGCCTGTGGCAGTAGCTTCCTTTAGTTCCCACTTGTTTCAGCAAATAAAGATGGTAATATAAAAATCAGACCTTGAACGTGTGCTCTCCACGCCTTTGTAAGCCATTTTATGTTTAGGTCACTACAGTATTTTGAATATTGTAAAAGGTGGATTGTTGCAAAAGGTGTGAGGGGAACTAAACAGTCTGAAAATTTTGAAGACAAAGTGAATACCCTGCAAACTAATCCAAAAATGAAACAAAAAAATCCAAGTTTATGAAATAAATCAAAAGAAATTAATGCAATTTTACCTAGCTGGAACAAGCTTCAGGGCATTTTCCCCAACTTAACCAAAGTGTGGGTAATGTGGATGAGGGCTAACCAGTAATTAGTCCATGCGTGCTAGTTGGTTTGACTAATCTGAAATATTCTTAGCAAAGCCACATAACTATCTTAAGCTAACATTAAATATCTGATGTCCCACAAAAGCAAGTAATGCTAAAATGCTTCCTTAACTGTCTTCAACATTAAGGCAGATCAGTCAAATGAACAGTCAGTGAAATAAAAACAGCAACACTGTTCCAAGCAGAAGAGTTTAACATGTTTTATAATCATGGGTCAAATATTTGTATCCCCCTTTTCCAGCTAGTGAAAGTAAGGTGCAAAGGGTGTTTCCTCTAATATCAGTATTTATAGAAAAGGTAACCTAGTACGACCAAGGTCTCCTAAATCTTCTAGCTGCTTTTCTAATATTAAATATCCCAAAGATATGGGGAAAAAGAGCAGGCAGGTGGGGAAGAGAGGAGGAGAGGATGGCAAAGACAGAAAGAACCCCAAATGAAGGAAGGAGTCAGTAAAAAAAGAAGGAAGGAAAGGATATAAAATTGCTGTGTTTCTTTAAAAAACTGTTGAAGGTCACCGTCCGACCTGTTTATTGGTCAAACACAAATTAAGCAATAAAAGTAAAAATTAAAGACTTTGGCTGGAGAGATAGTCAACCCCATCCAAGAACCTACCCCCTAATAAAAACCTGTCCATCCCTTCCTTTTCAAGTGTGACAGTTTCTCCAGCTACCACAAGCTTGTTTGCCCCTAACATTTTGTTCCTCTCTCCTCTGTACACTTAATTGGCCTTTACACTTAAGCCCACTCCGGTTTTGCCAAATACAATAAATATAGCTTTGCTATTTACCAGTTCTCAGGATTTCAGGGAGTGCCGAGTAGCCCGGGAGCAGAGCAGTTTCATTTAGAAGCAACTGACGGCAAAGACTGCTCTTTCCTAGGCTGGGAGGCGAAGAGACCAAGCCACACCATGCTCAAATATTCCCCTTCACGCTGACTGAAATGTGCTGGGCAGCCTCCTTAAAAGTAGCTGCTGCCTAAGATTTGACTGTCAAATCTTACAGCATGATGAGGTAATGGAGAGGAGCACAGAAAAGGGAAAAAAAAAAAAAAATTAGCCTGCAAACCCTGAAGTGTTCTTCAAGCGTAATTTCATGGAATGTCCCATGGACTGCCTAACCAGTTCTGCACTGTGGGCTGGATCTGTGATAAGAGCGGTACAAAACCCTACATTAACAAAAGTGGCAATGCAATCTCTATTTTTTTTAATCAGATGTCAACAGAAAACTTCATCATGACAATGCAAAGGGACAGTGATGGACAGCCAGGTATTTATTGATTTTCACTGCAAAAACTTTGTTCTCCATTTCTTAAAAGGCGTCTCAGTTACTCTGGAGAGGTAATTCTAGCTTTTGGGAAACTCAGCTCTGTATGACCTGACCTTCCCCATCCCTAATTGGAACATAAAGAAATGTTATATCCATTTTACAACTTCAGCAAGGTGAGAAGTAACATCTTATGATTAACTGTCTTCCTTAGCAGTGTAGCATAACACAAGTGCCATCCATCTCTGGCATATATACTGTAATATTTGCCCCAGCATGGATATGAATTCATGACCTTCTCTATACATTAAATATTAGGAGTTCTTGAGTGTTACTGCACTTTGTCAAAATAAAATCATCTCACCATAGAAAAGGGACATCGTAAATTAATATGAAAATAAAATTGCTCAGCAACTTTCACAAACTAGGATACGGTGACCAAAACACTGCTTCTTACGAGGACAGCAAGGCAAAACAGTAGCCCCTTTGCATTCAAAGCAGTAATGTAATCAAACAATAACTGCTGCTATTAATGTGACTTGTCAGGTGTTCTTCCAAAGCTTATCAGAAAACCTGTGACGGGTTTTGTTGTGACTTTATTTAACACCCTAGTCACTCAGTCTGTCATGATTTGCTTCTTACTTGTTACTGTTGATGTTCCAACCTCTCACAGTTTGATGTTTCACAAACTTTGCAAGTAATATATTGGATTTGTCAAACAATTCTAAACTTGCCAAGTTTCTGACCATAACTTAAACCTACTTTTCTTCCCTCAAAAGCAAAAAAAACCAAGGAAACAAAAAAACCAACAAGCCCAAACCCGATCCTATCTCTGAAATGCTACCAGTGAATTCTGGGCAGCTTATCTAAGTTAACTGCAGTTTATCTAAGCACGCATAGTCTGGGATGAATTTGCTACATGCTCAGCACTCCCCACCAGCTCTCCATTTGGACATTCTTGGACACAAGCTGAAAGTGGAGCTGCCCACACTGCACGGCAGGCACAGAGCCAGTGTAAAACAGTCAGCTTGCACTACGTTCACACTCTGATACTTGAAACCAGGGTGGTTTGTGCAAAAGCAAGCAGAGGGGGGATTTAGTGTTACATAAGTATTGATCTCTTCCTCTCATTTCTCCCCTCTAATTCAATGAGAAATGAGTTTTGCCTTTTCCCGACCAGACCACTGTTTGCCCAGAGCTGACTGGGAAATGCAAATGTTCCTTCAAAACCCGTAAGTGCCTCTATCACCAGTCCAAACAGCCAACAAAGCCACCGCTCTGTTCTGCAGTGATTGCTCCAGTCTTCACCAACCATCAGCAGTCCACACCAGGTGGAACATCCTTCCTGCTGAGTTGCTTCGTACTCAGATGTCCAAATCACAAATGAAACCCCGTTCATATTTTCAATCGAATATTTTTCATTTAAACACACAACTTGCTAATCAGTTACATAATTTGAATCAATCATAGCCCTGACTTGGATGAGAGGCTAGATGTGGTGGTAATGAAATCGGTTTGGACTGATGGTGGATTTGAGCATGGCTTCCTTCCAGCCCTGTGCTTGAGGGAGAATATGGCAATTGCCTGAAGCAGAAACATCTCTAGGAAGGTGATCTAACGGTCACAGTTACCCAGGAAAACACCAACCCACCGTATTGAACTCTGGAACCAGCGGTAGATACTTTTCTTCATAGAGCAGCACACCATTGAAACTCGCTGCTGTTCTTGGTGCAGATTTTTGCTGTTTACCCTGCTTTAACTTGCACGTGCCCTTTGAAAGCCACATTGAGCACTGGATTCCAGAGCAAACAGCTCTCACAACTGACTGACCCGTAGAATGATTTACACAGCTATTTCAATGGCAATATGCAATGATGATATTTGTAGCCAGCCAGGGCCAACAAAGATACAAACACATAGCTGGGCTTAACAGCCCTGACTAATGGCAAATATCATTAAAGAAGGCCAGACAGCGACATTAGTAGTCGGTTAATGACAACACAAACTATCTTTAGGTAAAAGGTGAGGTTAGGAATCATTTGAAAGAGATTTGTCGTTATTTCTGTCTGCAGAACTTTCCATGCATTATTTTGCAAACCACAGTCAGCTGGACAGCCCAAACTTAAATCAGATGTATACAACTACAGACTAATTTAAAGATATATAAACTTGCTAACTTAGGGATTTGGGACAGCGCAGAGGTGGCAGTGCATAACTCAGTGCAGGTGAATTTACCAGGTAAGAAGCGTACATGCTGTGACCACGGGGTATGCAGACCCTACGGTGATCTACTGCGCCTCTGCAGGCATGGGTAGAAAAAACCCTTTGATTTCCAGGGTTCAGACAAAACTCATAGCAACCGTGACTGACTTAATGACTTTTTTTTTTTTTTTTTTTAAAGAATCAGCTTCCAGAAGCTGCAGAAGGGCCATGTTTCTGTAAAGACCTGCTCATCCAGATATGGCCCAGTTGGCAAAAACTTAGCAGCTATTCAACCCTCCCGAACATTTAAGCCCTTCTTTGGTGCCTGAGCAGAAACGTAAAAGCCACCTTTGATAAATGCATTTCCTCTATCTTCCCTTAGAATGTACTTGAGCGCATTTAAACAAAAAATCTCCTATACTAGCACTTAGTCATCAGGAGTGTACGATACCTGGAAATAATCAGGTTTATTTTGAAAGGCAAAAATGTCCTAGAATACACTAAAGTCATGTTAGACTTGGCACTTTCTGAGAGTCACGAACCAGTTGTTATTTTGGGGAGAACAAGGTAGACTGAAAATATTCAACTGACCACATCCTGCATTTCAAATACATTGATGAAAGAACAAAGTAGAAAAGTAATTTGTCATTTATTCTCATATGGAGGGCACTTGGTCTGGGACTCAGCATTAGTAGGAATCCCACAGCATATAGATTACACAGCTCGGCTTTTCCTTCCAAATACCATTTCACAAATGTCTTTGTGTTAAACAGAGTAATTAGTGTATTGGGAGCCCCGGCACGCAGGCATTTACTGTACTGTGGGACAAGTGCCTCTATTAGTGTATCATATCTACTAAAATCCAATAGCATCTAGCGCTGATGCCAACAGCTCTAGTCAGAGACCTTTCTCTTGAGGATGCTTTTCCATTCCTTTCTTCCTGTCCAATGAAGATATTACTTCTTGGGTACTAATTATACATCAGTGAGATCTAAATTATCTTCTTTTTTTCTGTAAATGACACAGAAAACCGGACCCTGCACCCCACAATCCTGTGGGCTAATTTCCATATAATAGTGCACATTTTCTATGCAGCTTTTTTTTCAGGTGCTTCAGTCCTGAAGTGTTGCAACACTGTGTATAGTTTACAAATTAACAATGGGGATTTGCACAGTGATTTATAAAACAAAGACCATCTCTTATCCTGTGGAGAGAAGAAAGACGGAACAGAGAGGGAAGGTTGAAGGCCATATGAGGATGTGGTAACTAGAGAGGCTAAATCATATGCCAGAGTTACCAGTTTTGTGTACTAAATCACAAGGAGGTTAAATATCAGTGAAGTAAGGTGGTGTAAAATCTGCCCAATAAATGGACCTCCAAGCAAAATGCATCTCTTGTTTTGTTCATGTTCTTCAAATGTATTTTATAAATAAAAGGGAATATGTCAACAATTTATGCCCCTGTATGGAGCCAGAAACTTGAAATAAAATCAAGACCTGGGCTAGTGCCACTCTTTTAAACAAAGACACATGGAAGGAAAGGCAATGACTCTTGTTTATGAAGATTTATGTGACAAGAGAACCAAAGAGAGAAGGCAGAAGGAAGTACCACATACAGCTTAGAAGAACTGGCAGGCTAAGAAAAACTTAATGAGCAATTTGGGGCCAATTAATGACTGGAAACAGCCAGGAGTGATAAGCAAAAGAACTTTCCAGTGGTGATCATGAACGCTGCATGTTCTTTGTGGGGGGAAAAAAAAAAAGAAAAAAAAAAAAAGGGCTGCATCAACATAATCTGCATTCATCTATTTTTCTTGCTAAATGAAATAATCTGCAGCATCTGAATCTCGATTAATCATTTAGCTCGAGCAAAGACCAGTGTCTCTATAGCACATCTCCACTTTTATATATGATTTCTGTGCCAGACCAAAATAGATATTTATGGCATGAATTATGTATAAATATACACACATACATATGCATACATACATGTATACAGGACTATGATTTATTCATTATCCTTAGACATTCCAGATGAAACAAGTGGAAACCAGTACTGGAGGATATGCATTTACAGTGACAGAGTAAAAACTGATGCACATTATTTATGAAGCCTGTTCTGTCAAAGTATGTTGGTTTTGATGATCGTATTCGAGTGAATGCCACCCTTATCTGTCAAGTAAGACACACACCAACCTACTACTTCTCTGAAGGAGAAAAAGTGCTCCCAAAAAATGCACACCTTCTTATTATAAATATGTATCAAGGTACGGTCAGATAAAAAACATAAGCCTCGATGCATGTATGTTTTTAATTGGCACCTTACAAAAAATGTACCCAGCATGTGTGTGCACAATCACATAGCCACAGAAAAGTATTTGCAGGTTTTAAATCAAGGTTTGTATTTTCATTTTTGTTGGCGCTGGAGAAGGCAGAGAAATAACTGTCAGAAAACTGGAAAGCAGCAAAGGGAAAAGTAAAGATATTCTTCTTATTTGTCAGAAAATAAGAAGCTCAGATGCATCTTGTCATTGAAACAGTTTTGTTCCTAATGCTTCATTTTTCCTCCTTGTAGTTGAAGACTATTATAGAAACTAATAGAGGTGGGCAGCAATCTGATTTTCTGTTGTATGTGTCATTCTGAGATTTTGACAGGCTTTAAGTTTTATAATTAAACAAAACAAAACCAGAAAAGAAGTTTATTGGGAAAGAGAATCTGATTTGTGGGTAGTTGAAATGTGTCATTCGGGTTCCAGAGATTTACATTTTATAACAAGATAATCCATTTTTGGTTTTTCACGAAGAGAATGATCAGAGATTGTTTTTCTGTGAAACGTGTTATTTTGATTAATGAGAAAAAATGGGAAAACATTTCACTGAAATATTTTTGTTGTCTAGAAGTTAATTTTTATGTTTTGCAGGGACTCTGGTTCAGAGCACTGATATATAGCACTACAAAAATGAAGGAAGCTCCATGACAGCATTAAGTTAATTCTGGATTTACTCCAAAACAGCCAAGAGCAATATTTACTTCTATATTTTTAATAAGAAAAAATGTGCACAAGGTACAAAATACCCTCAGAATCACTAATAGGAAGGAAGAACAAATAGAAAAGGGGACTGAAAAATATTGCAGAGAGGAAAGGACCTATACGTGAACCAGCATTTCAGATTTTGCATGGAGTTTAATGAAGCAAGCATTGGAAATTTTAAGAGATGACAGCAAACATCCATTTTCTTTATTTGTACTACTACAGTTTCTAAAGAATCTAACTGGAGATCGGAGCCTTCTTGACTGAGAGAATGTGTGAATATTACACCAGGAAAGCTAACGATTTTTGCCCTCAAATTTGCAGGTATTCTTAAAAAAAATGAAGTCCTTGAATGTTATTCTTTTTCATCAATGACCATCTCTCCCATAGCCTCCCAGAGAAAGCATTCTCGGAGGGGAGTTGGGGGTGGGGTGTGCAAATCCAAATATTGTCTGTTTTCAGTCAAAATAATTCATTGTTAGGTAAAATTTTGCCTCTGAGTAGCACTGGCTCAAATCAGAGCAATCCCACTAACCTAGGAAAGCACAAAATCTGTTCTCCCTCTCAAATCCATAACTATAGTTGAAATCAAATGCTGCGCTTCATTTTTCAACTCTACGTAGTTAATCTTGAATCTCCATCTGCTTAAAACCATTTCGCATGAGTGAAACTATAGCTGAGACTATATCTGTTGAAACTGGAGAAGTTGAGCAAGTATGTCAGCGGTCTCCATGTCTAATGAAAAGAAAACTTATCATCTAGTGCCAGCTGTGAACAAAACAAAGCAATTATCACCTCTGTATTTAATAAACAGAGAAAGGAAAGCAAAAAAATAACTGTGGATCTGTTCTTCCTGCCATTTTGTTAACAACAACAATCCCCTGAAGTAGTTGCCACGTATTTAGGAAACACTTTCAACCTTCACTGTAATATTTGCAATAATATTTTTTAATTTAAGCATAAGCACAGTGTTAAATTTCACAAACAGCAAATAGTACTTTCCAACGGCATCCTCTCTATTTATAGCATTTTCCAGAGAGTATGTAGACTCAGACAGAAAGCCAGCAATGTTTACAAAAATTTCACCATGTGAGAAGAAATGTTAGGGAACAAGTGTAAGGCATGAAGAAGATGAATGTAAATGTCTTTATAAAATATACCAAAGCTGTTAATTTTATTATGGCCAAGAGTATTTGCTAATGACTAGAGGGAAAAACTTTCTAAAAATTTAAGAGTTTGCTTGGAACAAGAGATTGATTTCTGTTTGCTAACTTAGACTAATGAAAACAACTGCCAATCATGTTTGTTCACAAGAAAATGTCTTGCAGTGGCTAAAATAGAGCTAAAACGTTGAAAGGCAATTCAGTGCTAGGTGCTACAGGTTATGAGAATATGCTGCATACATCAAGCAAAGCCGATAAAATGTGCCTGAACTAAACTCAGTTATGCTTAACAAAATGTCATCGAATTGCACCGAAGTCAATACTGTCACCTCACACCCACATTAGCACAGCGAAGATCAGAATCTGTTCTCATGTTCTAACATCTCAGTCAATAATATATACCTTTTTATTTCACATTTCTGGTTTTAGATCACATATGCTGCAGAACAAACAGAGGTAGTGACATTATTGGCTATGAACTGTATACCATATATTACTGTAACTGCTATTATCATGTGGCAGTACTGAAAATGCTGTTACAGGGAATAGCTGAGCAAATAAAAACAGCCAATAGGTGGAAAATTAGAATGGGACCACAGAGGATTTGCTGGAAATCTCTCATACAGCAGCAGACAATGAAGGCAACTCTTTACTGAAAGACAGGTTGCCTTGCTGTTTGCATTAGCTTTGGGACATTTAACAAGCATCTCATACACTTAGGAGTTATATTTGTATTTTATTTGTTTAAGAAAAGTCTTTTTTTTTTGGTAAATTGATTACTTACTTGTGCCAGCTATTATCATTATACTCAGTGATATCTTGTTTTATTGGGAAGGACTTTTTAATTCAGTGAGACTGCTTGGGCAGTGCTGCGTGGCACTAAGTATATTTGACTTATTCCGAATAAGAGTTTTGATCAAACGTCCTATTTCTCCCAGCTACCTCATCCCCATCCAGTCTGTCAGGAGTAGTCTAAGCACTCAGTAATTAAAAAAAACCCCAACAACCTACATTAAAACTAGGAACCATCGTGTACTCTCAAAAAATCAGATTGGGCTTTTTTATAGATGTCTCAACAGAACCCTGAATTATGTAGTCACGTAAAATTCTCATAAAAATTTACAGGTCAGATCACCATTGTTTTGCACAGGAAACTGGGATTAACTCAGAGAGTTCATACTGCTTTCACCAGGCTGACAGCAAAGCTTGGTCTGCGTGGAAAATTCAGAATTTGTGCCCCTGTTTTGTATACACCTCAGTGCCTTGGAAAGCAATACTTTTCCCCTTAACTTTGTCCTTTCTATTTGGAGAATATTGATCTTTACCCACTCTCTGTTTTTCACGGAGTGCAGCAAACGCCATAACATTTTATTTATCTCCTTGCTTCTAAGTTGCATTTTTCTCCCAGAGTGGTCAATAAAGGACTTGGTTGTCATTTTCTGAACCTTATCCAAACGCCTAATTGACCTCACTGGGTTACCCAGTCCCACACCACTGTGGGCTACCTTCATCCTTAATAGCCATTGTTTCAACTCTGTATTCTCTAATCATATACAGGACTGCGATGCCTTTACCAGGAAAATATAAATGAGGACCCACCAGTGAGCCTGCAGGTAGGGGTGATTCCACATACGCTGCTTGGAATGTGCAACGCAGGCTATGGCAACGGCAGTATAGGTTGCCGCAAAATGACATCGATTCTGTAGATTTCTTTAAAACATAAGTGAGGAATAAAGATAAAAAAACCTGGAAAACTTTTAGAATACAGATTTCAAGTTACTTGTAAGAAACGTGTGTTCAATAACAGCAACCTCTACATGTGCACTCTAGATCAGTTCATGTTGAGTTGGCAGCTGGTTTGAATAAAGGCCACTAAGAATAGGTTCATATTTTCTAACGTGCTGCTCTGGGGCTTGATACTACTTCACACTGGTTTTATACCAGATAAGCAAAAATGTCAAGTTCCAGCCATTGAAGAATTAGGCCCTGTGGCTTCCAACTATAGACAGGATTGGGACAACCTCCTCATCTAAGCCCCAAAAATATACTCTAGCAGGTAACAAAGTCAGAATAAGAGCACATAGTAAAGCTGAATTTCATTCCATAGTAGCATATTTTCATACTGCATAACATTTAATCAATTCTACTAGCCTTTTCACTATTGAAAGGGTTTTTTTTCCCTTCCTTTCTTTCCTGATGCCAATGATAGCTGCATTTGGCTTTTTTTATCCCAGCATGATAATTTTGCAGTAATCTTTCATAAATCTCAGCATGTTCTCAGAAAGTAAATGATGGCATAATTTATCGCTATTGAAAATGCATTTTGTGCCATGACAGTATAATTAGACATTCTTTTCAGGAGACATATTAAGTATATACCAATGTATTAAAGCTACTGTGCTGCAGATCCATTTAGTTGATTTATTCTTTGTCTCTGGCTACCTTGCCTTATCATGATACCCACACAATCATGTATTCTCATTGCAAGGAAAAAAAAAAAGCTCAGGCAAGGAAGCAACACATTGTAAGAAACAGTATCTCTAGGTTAACTAATTCAAGTGGGAACAGGATGCAATTTGGCTGCACTTTTGTACCAATTCAGAACACATTAATTATGCAGTGATCAAAATAATTTCACATGCATAATGCTGACCTCATTCACTAGAGGGCAACAAAACCCCAGTTTAAAAAACCTCCACCTTCTACTTTCAATGACAGAGCACTTTTAATAAGATGCTGCATGGATTTCATAATGAATACCCTATTAATTTTACATAAGTGCAAAGTTACTTCTGAAAAGCCAGTTAGGCTGTTGAATATACATGATCTAGCCTCCCAACAGGTGCCAGGAAGACATTATTCGAGTCGCAGCCCCCCCCAGCCCCAGAGCAGTGGGTGTGTTCATTTGTTTGAGTATTACTGTTTGACTCGGGTTACCCTACTGAGCTCCATTTCATAAAGCCCCCTTGAATGTTACACTGTTTTTGTAGATCAAAGCATGTGGGCTTATCTAGAGATCATAAAGCTACCAATGTTCAAGCCTCTTACACTGCAGTAATGAAAACCTCCTATCCATCTGACTGGGCTTTGCTTTTGATCAGCATGTTTTGGGGGGGCTATTTTCTCTGCTCCATAGCTGCTGCTTATGACATTACCTTCTCATTTTGACTAAAGAGGGTGCATATTTTTACGCTTAACCAAATGCAATAGAAAACCTTTGCTTGTAATTTTTAAGGATGTTTGTTAGGAAGTCTGAAAGAGCTGATACCATCTCTGCCAACAGTCTAACAACTAATTAGTTTACTATGGGCCACCACGTTAGCTCTGCTAATTTAATTTTGAAAAGTTCACTCTGCATAATAAAATCTGGTTGCTGGATCTTCTCCTCGAGTTGTAAATAAGAAATAGCTATTACTGTTATGGTCTATTGAGAAAGGGCTTCATACACTGTGAAAAAATGATTACACAGACACAGGCCCAACCAATTGAAAAATAATTATGTGAATTTGTCTTTTGTTCTTAGATGCAAATAATGGCTAATGCAAATAAACTGCCAGAGAAGTATTTTTATGTGCTTTTTATAGCATGAATAAGAATATATTTAACCCATTTTTGATGAATAGCTGAATAATTCTTTTTCACTGGTTTTGTTATAGAAGATGATTATTAGCACCAGATGCAAACAGCCGTCTTTTAACGCAATTGCTCCCAGAAACACACCCTTGGCCTCTCCTTTAAAGGGATTCATCCCAAGAGGTGACCAGATATATACAAATGCATTCTTGTGTTTCAGAGGCAGTGCAAAGATTAGGAAGGAGGAGGGGGGGCTCGGAAGGGGAGAGATGTACAAATACATTTTTCTATTACACAGTTGACAGCCCCTTGGGAAAACAAGTCTAAGAAATGTGCAACCTTGAAATGTGTGCATGCTGCAAGGGATATTTTCAATGTGAACCCTGTGTTCTGATTTTCAAAGTCCTTAATGATTTGGCTATGCTGTGGAAGAGGGGTATACTGAAGCTCCTAAAACAAACAGAAAGGTTTGATTTTGTTTCCTTCTCCTTGCAGAAAGGCAGGGTATAGTATCCCTGCTACACCATCTTGGCAGTGCACTACAGCCTCCACGTTGCGTGCCTAGTTAGCAATATTCTCCTCTCCAAACAGTGCAGCATGACATGTCCCCCTTCCCACCAAAGTATTTAACAATTTCCTTTGAAATGCAACTCATTATACAAAAGCAGAACTAAATAAAAAATACTCCAGAGAGAGAACAGATTGCTAGATATAGATTAGATGTGCAGTCTAATCCTTCACAAGCATTAAATATTTAACATAATCACACCACAGGTGACAGGAAGATGTCTGCATTGTTTAATTAGACTTAATTAAACATAAGGAAAATCTAATACTAATTCAGGTCTAGCTTTTAAATTGATTACAAAACTCCTTTTTTAAAATACTTTTGTATCCGGAGAAATGTATTCTTTCTTTCATCAGCTGGGGAATCCTTGCCGTGCAATGCTCAAAACCCATGAAGAGACGATCTGTTGTGTTCAAAAGCCCATGGATGATACTAACTTTACTCTACTGGGTTAAGGACAAAGCCAAAGGACTTGGCACTGCCAGCATGCTGTAATGCTGTGATCTTTTGGCCATATTTTGTATAAACCATTACGCTTGGGACATCATTTTTTTCTATTACCTCTTTTATGGTCTTATTGTTTACAAGAAAATAGATAGAGCATTTAATTATGAGATGGACTTAATGTTCTATAACAACTCCTGTATGCAATACATTGCCTCTGGAACTCTGCTCACAACTCACATTAATGCGACAAATGAAAAAAACAAAACAGTGTAACAGAGAAGATGTTTTGCAAGAGGAGGGCGATATCTAATGCTATGAATCATTCCCTGATAATATTCCCATGTCTCCCATTCAGAGTTATGGTTCAGAACTGTATGTAAGCACAGACGAATACAACGTGTATTGTCAGAGAACCAGAGACAATTTATGACATATTACTTTGTTTCCCAATCATCTTATTTATTGACATTAAGTGGAACAGCCCGATAAGCGTCCAATCTAAAAAGAGTATCCTCCTATTGGGTTAGAACCTAAACTATTTCCTCTACAAAGTAAAAGTTAGAAAGGATTAAAGAAATCAAGCCATAATCTTCCTAGAAATAAATTAATCAATTCAGTGAGCCCCAGCTCTGCTGGGCAGCCAGCCACTTCACGATCAAAGTCAGTTGCAAAGATTACCAGACTCATCGCTGTATGCTGTTGTGGTGATATTATATATCATTGTGGTACCTTAGATGAAATCATGTATTGATGCAATGCTGTAACTTAAGTACTACAGCTCGAAGGTTTTTTTTAAAAGCTCTTTTGTTTACCTGATGCCATGCCTCCTTTCTTCCTCCTCGCTGGTTTCTGGGTCACTGCAACTGATTTTTTTCGGGGGGAAAGCAAGTTGTGGAAATGGTATGTGCAGAATTTTGGTTTCCACTTGTGTATTCTCTGAACATGAAAGCTGGAGCTACTGTCATTCAGCCTCACTGTGCACCTACTTAGCATGTGCACATCTCACATACATGCAGGAGTGTTTTGTACTATGCATATGTTCATGCATAGGCCTTTTATCTGTATCTATGGGGCAGAACTTTAAGCCTCTTCTTTATTTAAAAAAATTAGATCCATATTGAAGTGCTGCTGTAAGTTTGGATGACAGAGGACATCTCTCTCATGAAATAGCAAAACACCCATAAAAGCATTAAAACAATAAATACACATAATGCAGGTAAGTAACACACAAACTCTTACTCTGGTCACACACAGCAAAGGACTTTTTTTTTTGCTGATCTCTGGCAGAAGCTTTTTGCTTTTTGCTAGGCTAACCTTTGTCGTCTGGTGGTGGTGAATCACGCTCTACTTATCGTTCTAAGTCCTTAGTACGTACAGTTGTCTGACATGTTTCTGTCTGCTTTGTTAGATAACACAGCTGATGAAAGCAATAACCATATTCATGGTGCGGTATCTTATTCACTATTGTCCCAGTCAAATTAGGGTTTATCTACAGAGAATAATTGGGTAGGCTCTGCAAATTGCCACACTTAAAACAATAGATAATAAGCTTACAGGAAATACATTTTAAATGATGGGCAGAAATCAAGGGCAACTTCTATTTTGGGCAGGTTTTTTCCAGGAACAGGAAAAAAATAATGGAAACAAAATTTTACAAACAAAGATAAAAATAAAGACTGTCAATCAGAGGAAAAAATCAGAGGGAAGTATTGTAATAGGAGGACACTAACAGGAAGATTGAAAATGAGAAGCGCAATCCTTCCATATAGAAAGTTTAAGGTATTTTACTTCTAGACACAGGAAACTAAATTTTGTGAGTTGAGAACTTTTTACTCACAGTAACTCGGTAGAAATTGGGAGCATTAGCACCTAGCAGAAGGTATTCAGCACCTGAAGGGAGTGGACTAGACCGTGGAGGTGATTAATTCCCTGTTACACAAACTCAGCTCAAGGTTGATGTAGTATATATATTTTAGGGCTCTCCTCTATAGAAGGTACATTGATAAACTAGAGACACTACTGAAGAGAGCAATAAAAATGATAAAGTGGACACATTGCTTGTCCTAGGTAGTCAGGTTGAATGAAATGGATATGTGCCGTATGGAGAAGCAGTGACAAAAAGGGGACAGGTTACCGGCATATAAATAACTGAAGGTTAGTAAGTGATACTCCAGCGAGAGATTAGTGCATTTTAAGGAGCTGAAATACAAATTCCAGAAGACTGTGATTCAGTAATAGCAGTCTCTAGGGGTGCTAAGACCATCCTGCAAAAATCCCCAAAGTAAGATGAACCATAAATATATCGCTGGCACTACTTCCCATGTGTCCTTCCCCCTGGAGAGAAAGGAGAGGCAATGATCCTCACCAGGAGGAAACCCCGATTACTCCTCTCCTCCCCCAAGCCTCACCATACAGGCACACTTGTACGACAGACAGCGGGGGAGCGACCTGCCCATCCCATCCAGCCCCAGGGAGATATATTCTCCGGGCAGCTCTGCTTCTACTGCCACAGGCCTGAAGTGCCAAGCGATGTCCACGGGTGAAAACAGGCAGGAATGTTCCCTTCAGGCAGGCCAGAATCTGTAGTCACAGTTTGGGCTCAGGTTTAAGCCAGACACATGACGAGTACCATGAGCGGTGCTAACAATTCAGATGCGTGTTCTCATTCACGGCTAAAGTCCCAAATACCTTTGAGAATGTCCTGTTAGATAAGCTTGTGTTACAAAACATACACAATCAACACATTAATACAATGGTTCAACTTTCTGTTTCGGAATATGCCACGATGTTTGGGGGTTTTACCTTCTATAAACTGTTTCCAGCATGAAGACATCAGTGCAGAGCAAACTACAGATAAACATTAACAGGTGTTACCCATCCTTTCGCAGGGTGGTTTCCACCAGTGTGTAGGTGTCAGCTCCACCACAAGCCCTCCCTGGAGGTCATCTGGAATCCACAGTTTTGTACCAGAGTTTCAATAGGGGAATATTAATGTTTAAACTATAATGGGTCTGATTTAATCTGTTTTCATTAACATTTTATTAACAGCTGTGTCTAGGCAGTCGTTTTAATGATTTAAGTATATTTGGGGGCTGGGGCGGGAGGGTTTGAGCAATTCAGGGGAAATGACAATTCAAAGTCAATTCAATCCTGCAGTTTTTGTCAAGAAAAACTCATATACAATTAAAGTGAGTTGGCCATTACCAGGACACAGCATGTGCTGTATAAATGTCTTCTGACAGCATACATTCCTGCTGAACATAAAACCCATGAAGAATGACATATGCTGGGTCTGTGCTAAGTCCCACCGGCATATAACCAAATTAATATTTATAATAAAACCCTACAGCCTTTCAGACTTTTGAGTTGTCAATAAAGACATTCTGAGGTAAAAACCTCAATGCACTAGTGTTTATCACAAAATTCTTATTAACATGAAAAGGTATTTCATCTGTTGATGAACTTTGAACTGTTGAACTTTGTGTTGGCAGCAAAACCAGATATAGATCCCTGTTCTTCTAATTACTAAATCACAGACATCTAAACACTTGAAAAAACCCCTTAGCTTTTGGCTGCAGTTCTGAGACAACTGTGATGCTCTGATGCCTTCCAGTAGAAGGCAGCGATGTGCAAACACACCAGACACTCCAGTGCAGAGAAGCTGCTTCTTGCTGGCATAAGATGCCAACTTTAGCAGCTGGCTTTTTAACCACTACTATGTGATGTATGGTCCTGAGTAGAAGAGGAGAAAGTGAGCAACGTTTCACTTCCTTGGGTGCAATCCAGCTACTTACAACATATATAATTTGCAAACGAATGACAGAACCTATCAACATCATTGTTGCAAATAAAATCCAATATAAAATCCTCTAAGACACAACATACTTCAATACATCTTCATACTTCTTAAACTACCTCCAGTTATTCTGAAGCTCCTAAGCTTTCAGCATTTCACAACACAATCATTTCTGGATCACAGAGAGAAAAATTTATATACTATACAGCACTGTAACAGATTCTGACATTTTTAAAGACTAAAGGGCTTGAGAAACAACCCTCTGCTCCTTCCCGCCCCCCCCCCCCCCGAAGATAGCAACACAGAACCAGAACTATTAAATAAAATTAAATACAGTTTATCTCCTCCATGACATATCTATTATACATACCAAATTGGAAGAAGTTTTCAATAATAACTTTCCCTCTGTAATATGATACTTATTTCAAGCACTTGAAAAGAGAAAATAGCTCAGAATATCCTTGCTCCAAGCCTGAGTCCTCATTTCTCTTTAAATTTCAGCCTTAGTCGTAATTCTTATCCTGGTTTATTCAAGAGCAAGCACTCCATCTCCCACATAAATTCTTCTGGATTTCCAAGAAACATAGGTGCCAGCTGAATTTGATAGTAATAAGTAAACCGTGGGTTCAGTGAGAGGTTTCTGATACCACAGTGACTTAGTTTAAGACTTAAATTGCAGAGCAATAAGCTAAACTAACAAAATACAGCCATCTCTGAAGCATTCTATTTAAGCATTTGTTCAGGTAAACCTAATCAAATTGGTACTTTGATTTTTGTACTTACGAGAACAGATTTTTCGAGTTGTCCCGTTGCTTATAAAACAGAACAGAAAATCCAAAGAGCCAAGTGTTCCTTTTAGACACTTCAGTGCTCAGATCTGCTCAGCACATCACCTGTATATGATTTACTGAGGTTTGCAAAGTCAGAGGACTCTGAGTCAAGCGATTCTGACCCACATCTACCCAGCGACTCAATGGATGTTATTGCTGCATCATTCTTATTAAGCTTAACACAGCTTTGCTGCTCAATACACCTTTTAACAAGTACCACCACATATTAGTGGGACGTTGCCAACACTGTACACTGTCAAATTAACGCTGTTAAACACCAGGTCTTTGTTTACAGTGCGAAAATAAGCTGTTGTTGAACAAATGAGTAGGTAAACATTTACGAAGCTGGAGAAAAGACTGCATATCTAAAGCTGGGGCAAGGGTGGTGCATTCCTTTCTCCTTTAAGAAAAACTAGCACAAAATTATTCCAGTGCAGTCACTTGAAGTAGAGTGACTTTTCATGGTTAGTTTTCTTCATGGAACTAAGTGAACTTGAGTAAAGCGCCAGAAGGAGCACTGCTTTCTGAAAATATTTAACTTGAAAGCAAAGATGTTTTCTGTATAGATAATGGGCTCATCAAACAGACATCCAGATAACACATTTACATGAAGACTGGACTGAATATAGCTCAGCAAAAAGAAGAGACAGCGCATCCTTACCCTTAGAAGGAAGGTTTGGCTCCTTAACATCTCTGCACTCCTTCACATTGAATCCTCAACAATGGTTCTCTATGATACCACCAAGAAAGGAAAGCCTCACCTCACATCCCCAACAGGTATCAAAACCCTCCAAAGCAAGCAGATGCAAAGGCATTGTAAGGCTCCACCACGATCATGCTGACTCAGACAGAGATAAGAGCGAGGAAAGTGGTGGGAAGCTTTGTGCAGTCCCATTTTTCAGCACTTTGTGAGCAGCTTGGGTCTTTCTCAAAGCAGTGGTTTTTGTCAGGGTCTTATTCAAAGCAGTTTTCTATTGCGACGATAGAAAACTGGGACATAAAGGAGCAAAGTAAAGCAAATATGTAGGAGCTGTATTTTTAGCAGGCTAAGCTCAGGCCTCCTTTAGCCAACACAGTTTTGGAATTCAAGTTCATCCCCATGAGAAAATGTCCACGTGAGGATATTTTTTTAAGGAAGGAAAAGAATCCTGTACTGCTTGTCATGTCCTGTGCTTACTGCACTGACAAAACGTATCCTGCCACAGACTGCATATGGAATCAGAAGTAATTATGAAACAGGTGAAAACCCAGAAATATACATACTTAATATAAAGCTTCATAGACCCATTGCAAAACATGCCATTCATCCCCTCCATACCACTAAAATCGGATTAAATTTAGTGCCAGTCTTATTCCTGACCCGGAATTCCTTCTACTATTGACTGACTTTGACAAACATCCCATCGCATTTTTGAAAAGCAAAGGCTGATATTGCTGTACTGTGCTTCCTGCCATGAGCAGCTCTTTAGCATTATCGATACCCTAGTGCACTATTTCTCATGAATGCGGCATTGAAAGCCCACATACATGAAGGTATTTTCCTCTGTACAGATCAAATACAGAAAAAATGAACATCAAGCTATTTGCATTGACGAAATCAATCATCTTGGCTATACCAGAGCAGACGCTTTCTCACTGCCGTCAGAGAAATGAATACTGCCACGCCAGACACCGGGGCTCCCTTTTCGGCAGAGAAGGCAAGCTGCTGATACGCAGCAGAATGCAGGGACTAATCCAAGGTCACAGAATATGTTGCTCCTCTTGCCCGCTGAAAATAATAATCCTCACTTACAATGGACTCTATTGGCAAGAAGGAAACATTGAGATGCTCCTTCAACTTTAGGCCCCTGCCTGCTCAAGGACCATGTCCCAGCTGATGATGAGCTGGCCATTCTTTAAGACAAACATATTTCTCCGTTTCTCCAGCTTTTCTGTGTGCGACAGATAGCTAAGGTTTGCCCAGTAAACCGTAAGGGGAAATTAGAGAAAGCATCCATCTTCAGAAAATGAACTTTCACAGACTCTTCATTTGCTCTCATCACTTTGATGTCTCCATTTTGTTCTATGCACTCTCTCAAAGGCCAGACTGCTTTCTGTCAACTGATTTGTCTGTTGAGGCTGTTTTCTATTCATGTGTGCTGAAACAGACTACAGCCAACAGTCCTACACTCCTTGGATCTATAAATCAGCAGGACCAGACTGATTGGTGCATGCAGAATCACAGTCGCGCACTCAGTGAGAAGCGTGGTTACCTAAACTCTATACATTGACAGTGGCATGCACACACAGTAAAAGGTTTTTCATACCATTGATAGATACATATGGAAATCTAGACAAGGTAATTGAGAAAAGTATCTGGAAAAGACAAATACAAACTTGGTATGCACAGGTAAATTTTGGGAATCAAAAGGTTTGGACTATGACATCCAATTTATTTATAGACAATAACTTACCGATATTTGTGTGTATGGAATACCATTAATATAAATCAGCTCATAATATTTTGGTAGCGATATCAGTCTAATTTGAATTTTATATTGCACAGTAGTATTGAATGCTAGACTTGATTTTTTTAAAGTAATTAATGAGCTAAGCTACCTGAGAGAAAAACAAAATGATGATTATAATTAGAAATGTTCCATGGCTGCTACCGACTGTTTAGATGTACTTACAGGTAGCATTTCTAATTAAAACCCTCTTGATGCTCAGACACCTCTCTGTTCATTCGTTATTAAAAAAAGTGGGATTTTTTTTGCATTAAGGAATCCCTTAATAGAAAAATAATAGAAAAAGTTACATGTAATTACATTCTCTGTGCTATTTGTGGTGAGCAGTTCCTATGAGAAAATGAGCTGCAGGTGTGTAAGTGTAAGAAGTGCCAGCATTGATTTCACTTGTCTGGAGTATTCCACCTGGAAAGAACTTCGAATTTGGGCTGGGGTTTTCAAAGGAGCCTGAAGGGGTTAGGGGGGATTCAGGGAAAACTGAGTGCCTACCTCCCTGAGGGCTCTATGAAAACAGCATTATTTGGGGGAGAGAGGAGGAAAAAGAAATCACCCCACGTTATTCTGCTTAGAACTGTGTAAAATCACGGTAGTTGCAAGCACAGTCCAGGATTTCTTAAAATGAGCCTAGGTCACGTGGATGTCTGACAAAGACTGGCTTGCAATGAATAAGGTTGATCAATATTTTCCCAGTCAAAATACATTTCAAGCCACTGCTTGCGAATAAAAATTTCAGTCATTCATGAAAATGAAATCTGTAATGCTGCAGCAGTGTTCAGTTAGATTAGTTACCGGCCAAAAGACTCCACTATTCCACTTTCCGGTATAAGCTTAAATATTCTACATAGAGGGGGAAAAAAGCAACCCCCCAAACACAGGTGTAACCAGATCTGCCAAATTTCAGGGCTGGCAGTGAAAGTTTCAGTTATACCAAGGCGATTTCTTTCTGTTAATGCTCTGACAAGACTGCATGTCTTTTCTTCTCCCATACTGAGGTCTGCGTCACTTAGATATGGATGGTTGTCACTGATGCTCACATTACAGATGCAGTTATGTTTATGATTCTGAAGCTCATTAACTTGCAGTCGTAAAATGGACTAATGGAGTAGCCCGTCTGCAGATGCAAACTGTCGTACCTTTACTGACTTCACTAAACTGATGCTGGTTTATATCACATGAGAGTCTCATCACATAATTTGCATTGTTATCCTTTGTGAGCAATAGCAGTAATATTAATAAGCTCTAGCAGTAGTAAATCTGCCTCCCACTTTACATCAATGACAAAAGGTGAAGAGGAAGCTGAAATAAGGTATAATTAAGTCCAGAACTGTATGTTTGAAAGAGGAATAGCAGCTTCAGGTGATCTGAGGAGCTGGGAGATAATCTGTTTCCCCACCAAAATCCCTTTCCTGGCCCAGAATTTGGCTCTAAGTACAAAGAACACAAAACCAGCCTTCTCTCTTTCTCCAGACTGTACTTTTATAAGACAGGGAATTTGTACCCATTAGCTGTGTTCAATCACTTCCTGATCATTAGGTATGAAGGGGTTTTTTAAAAGAAAATATTTTGAGGAAACATCTGAAAAGGCTCTTGGAACAACAGACGTGACTTTGAAGATGAGTCACGGAGTGCAGGATGCACGCTCCTGCCTCCCAAACCACCGGGAACTTTGTAGCCAGAAAAAACAATATCACAGTGTGAAGTGAGGGAACCTGTTTGCTTTGATAGTAGATGCCTTGCTGTCCACAGTTTGCACATCGGAGAGTGTTGGGACAGGATCACATGTACTGGAGTGCCAGAAAAGTCCAAGTTAGAGAGAAGGGTAGGAAAAAAGGAAAATTAATGGGTGAAAAAAACCCCACAATATTGCTCCCTTTGGAGGGACAGGCTTGTGGAAAAGAACAATGAGTGAATAAAGCCACCCTGCTAAGTTTAAAGTGCTCTTTTGATATCAAGTATGCCACTTTCTCCTGTGGGAAGAATGAGGAAAGACACAGCTCTGATGATTTCTTACTGCTTTTGAGGGGCGGGGTTTGCAGCTTAATTATCATTAGTTTTGTTTTTCTCCATAAATTACACCCTGTCAAAACTGTTCTCAGCCACGATTGTGAATTCGAAAGTTTGGCTGCTTTGATCCAGGTCAGCATAACCCAGAAGAAGAACTACCTAAACTAAAATTTTTATTAATTGATCTAAAATGTTATGCTTGCTGCTAGAATAGATGTATAATGCTGTAGACAGGTGCTTAGATTTATGTTCTCATTGACCGCTTTTGACTGGGATTTGGCTAGCGAAATTGCAATATTCATAATGTGAAGCCCTTGGCCTGATTTCTGAGATTCTCTCTCTTTTCAGTCACATGCAATATGCTTCCTTATTAATCTGGATCACAATGACACTCGGTTTGCAAACAGAGCAGTAAGTTGCTGGCCTTGTAAGTGATGGTATGCTTGGGCACACATAACAGGGTACTCACCCTCTTCCATGCACATGCATCCAGTGATGTATGACTCTCTCGTGTGACAAGTAAAAGGCTGGAGTTAAAAATCAAGACTAATACGGAAATATATTTATGGTGCATATTTTAAATCAAAGTTAAGCAAATCTGATGTGAAAAAACTTCATGCTGGTTCATTTAAAATAAACTGGTGTGCAAAATGCAGTATGGTCTCCCTGTCATTTACATACGGTGCAATACATGTCCTTTAGACAAATTAATTAGCCGTGCATGACATTTATCTACTGATGTGCGTATCATAACATCATGATACAGGTAAGATAAGTTTTCACTGAACAGAACTAAAATCTCATGCACAGCTGGTGAGTCAATGAGACAGGTACCTGTGATATACTGCTATTTGACACCCATCAGCTTCCCGCTATGAATTAGCTGTGCAGCATCTTACAGCAGTCTATATAGTCTTATGAAAGTGTTGCACTATGTGTAACAACAGAACTGATCTTTAACCTGACGTGCTTTTTCAACCACTCTGCTATCTCAAGTTGATGGCTTAAAAACCAGGAGTGGTGCAGGTAATTTAACATGTTAGAAAAAGGGAGAAACACCTTTAGGCTGTAATGGTGTAATTAAATCTTTTGCAAATCCCAAGATTATGTTATATATCCACCAGGAATTAAGTACAGGTTTGGTATTAGAAGGGAGACTTAATAAAGGGGAATGCCTGCTTCTGGGTCTGTTTAGGATAAACTTTCCTGTTTCAGTCACGCCAATGAAAACTTCACAAACACCTACGTGTACCAGAGGTAGATGTGGGGTAATCATCTGCTACAGCTTTTTATATTCTGTTCCTTCCCTGCTTACCGATGAAATAAAAAAAATAGAGGGAAGGAGATCTGAGCCACAAAGTGAGAGTTCAGATCCAAAGCTGCCTCAAGCACAAGGATTCGGCCTGGCCTATTACACAGGCTAAAAGTCACGAAATTTGAATGGACTTTCCAAGGTTAAAAGATGTTAGGTTTCAGGCCAATCTTTAGTGAAAAGGTTTCAAAGGCATGGAGGCAGGTTGTGGAATAGCGGGCAGTGGGTGAAGGAGAAGCTATTGTATTGTGCGCTATTCTGTTGCCAGTCCCTCTCTATCGTACTCTACTTTTTCTCTTGAAGCACCTTAATATCCAAGGCTGCGTGTGAGCGATGGCAAAGGGCACAATGGCAGCTGCAACTGCGAGTGCCAACGACTACCAGAATTTCACTCCTCACTTCACAGAGTGCACTGGACTACTCGTGCATAGAAGTCTCTGTGAAATTGAATTCTATTCTGAAATTCACTACATAAAAAGGAGATTTGTTCCTCGATCCTCCACATCACAGTCTTATCTCCATTGTGCACGAAATCCAGGGAAGCACACTGCCTTATTCAGACCAAAATGACAGCAAATTACGCTTACGTTATCATTGGGATATTCTCACTGATTCTATCACAAAATAGTCCTAGTTCTAGGACTAGGGATAGGGAACAGTTCCGGGGAACACGCTCTTTTTTTGAGAGCAGCTAGCTTTAAATCCTGGTCTGTAACACGAAAGCAACACCAATCGTAGACTACTTTCTGCCTCCCACGAATGCTTCTGTATACAGGTACTGCATGGACCTCGTCCAGAATTTCAGAACTACCTTTTTAAACACCTCTGAGTTTAGAGAATCATGCCACAAAAGAAGACATAAATCTAGAGTTATTAAAAATATGCCATAAACCCACAATTCTCTAGAGTATGTCATTCAGTTTAACAATGAAAAAGTTAAATTCTGGAGAAATGATACCCATAATTGAAACTAGTAACGAAGCTTATTATTCTGATAACCTGGGTGAACAGCCAAGGTAAAAGCCAGTTCATTTATTTTCTGTTCTTCTGAGCCAGCTGAAATTCAGAGTCCTGATTTTTACAAGCAGACCCAAAGAAGTCAGCAAGAGGAACTTCCCTTTGAAATTATTTTTCATCTCTGGGAGCACTGAATTATATCTTCCATGACACTACACAGCCGTGTTAATAACAGAATTCAATGTAAGCTCCCTACACTGCTCATTTCCTGGAGAGCTTCTTTTAGCGAGTATCAAGGTCCAAGCAGCAACAAAAAAGGAGCATAAGCTTCTTTTGTATTGCAGCTAATGAAACCTAGAAACTATGCACCATGATCTTAAGTGGATTTCTAAGATACATTGAAAAGTTCTTGGAGAATAAATGAGGCATACACCAGTCAGCCATGATGACAATACCCACCAGAACACAGATCACAGCCAGCCATTAAACACTTAGAGAGACAAGACTTGAAAGACAAAGCATTCGTGTGACATTTTTGTAAGGAAGGTGGAGTGGGATTTAAAATAGTTAAATATTCAGTAACGAAGCAAAGCATTTGTTTGTCATCCAACGCATGACAGCTGCTGCCATGGGCATAAGTGAGCTTTGCCAGAAATTCCCAGAGTAAGGCAGTGAGGCATTACTCTCGTTGTGGGAAAAGTTTGCAGTGGGAAAAGTTTTCCTTGGTTTGTTAACGTTTGCTTGATGTTGTCCACAAAATTAACTACAGGCAAAAAAAATTCACAGTGTATGTAGAGGTAACTATGAGATTTGCACATTCAGTCAAGCAGTTATAGGTCCCAGGGTTCCTCCTATGCAGAAATGAAAGTGTGAGTAACTTCCCAAGAGAAGAACATCAGAGCTAGTACTGTAGCCAGACGAATCTTATTGCCAGAAGTAATGCTCCTTTATTAGACTGAATGTGAGAAATGGGGAGTGAGAGGGGAGAGGTTTCTGGCATATTCCTTCTTCAGGTTAGATTCATAGGCCTTAATATCTATCTTTTTTTTTTTCTTTCTGAATTCTGGTTGAACTAATACAAGGTACTAGCACTCCCTACAAAAGCAGGAATATATTTTCCAAATCTGCTCGTATTCTGCCAAGTGTCATCCCCTAAAATCTCAGTTTATACACGACCAATAAAAACTTGTTACAGTTTGGCACCTAAAATCTCTGATAATTCATTCTGCGCTGGCTTTGCTCAATGCAGCAAGATGCTAAGGACTTTCACTCTTTCCTTGTCCTGGCTGCCTGGGACTACAGCAGTACGAAACATTACATCTGAGAGAAAAAGTCCCTCTGGCAGAGCCTGAGCAGCACAGAGAGAAGGAAATAGCCACAGTGAAATTCTCAGGGACAGGGAGCAGAGAGAGATTAGGAGCCCAAGGGAAAAGAATAGGTTCTGATGTTGATTCCACTGAATAATCATTCAGTAGACCTCTGCAAGCCATTTGGAAACAGGACCTAAATATAAAATAATGCGGCAGTCTGAAACTGAAGAATATAGTTTCAAATAGCATTTGTAAGCACACTGGAGTAGATATTTTTCATAATAGAGTGCAGCATGGATCCGCTATATATGGGTGCTCTGGGTGAGATAAGTAACATTTCCAAAGGATCCGGTAAGACTTTCACGAATGCCATTTTATCGCTATAATCATCTGTATTAGTTCCCAAAAGCTGTAGCCATAGATCAAAATCCCAAAGTGTAAAGCCTTGCACAAAAGGCCCATGACAAACCTGTGTCTATGCCTCACACAGCTTACAACCTCAGTTGGAGATAAACTCCTTTTCGCAGCTCTAATCTGTTTTGCAGACATTTTTACAGTACCATGACAAAGAGATACAAGGAACTTTCTGCAACAATACCAGGAGTTACACTAGCGTGGTCCACTGACACTGTAAAAGGTTCAGATTATGACCTGATTGCACAATACAGCATACATAAAAATCACAGAAGCTATAGAGGGAGCAGGTTATACCTAGCACATCCATCAGCAACAGAAGCCAGAACAAGCAGATTACCAGCAACAGCAGCATATATTGTAACATATCTCTCCTTTTTTGTCACTAAGCCATATGAAGCATTTGTGGTAGAATTATTTTTACATCTCTTCTGTTGATAAGCTACTTAGCAAGGTAGAGATGAAGCTAATCTGAGTACAGTATGAGAAATGTGATGTGCTATTTCACTGTGCTGCTGTTTGATATTTGGTCGCCTCTTTCCAGGCACTTTTTGTGAATTGCAGCTGCTATCTCAAAGCTAAACCCTTTGGCCCATACACAGGTCATAAATAGGCCCTGAATGTAGAAGCATCTCCTGAAAAGAAGGAGGATAACACATTTTCTCTTAGTTTGCATCTGAGAGCAAGGGAAGGGATTTGCTATCTTTAAACAAATTCCTTCTGAACTGCACAATGAAGCAATAAGATTCTGCTGTGCTCAAGTTTGATAAATGACTTATTAATACAATTGACTCCCCTACATAAAGTCTATTTCTGAAGAAGAAAGTTCGTGTAAATATATTAGGCACCGTTCTGGTGGCCATGACAGATTTTCCACAGTGCAGCCAGTATCTTGCAATTATTTTCTAGTGTAAATCTTTTGACAGTCTAAAATAACTCAATCAGAGGTTTTCAACCACTAAGTTTATAATTTCAAGGTTTTCCCCTCCTCTAATCAGCAGTTTTATAACCTACTGATCTTCCTTCAAATAGAGCTGGTGATGATCAGTGTTTATTCCAAACCATTTAAGAAGGCAGCTGTTTATTAAAGTGCCAACAGCTATGATTGATTTCTGATGCTCATGAGTGCATCTGTTTTCTAGTTAATGACATCATTGCAAGCAAACAGATATTGCAAGCTGGGGCTTTAATGGAGAACTAAAGCAGCCATGCCTCCTCTATAAAAAATAAATCTATTTCACTCAGAAAAAAATCTATTAATATGTCAAATGTTCAAGTTACATTCATGCCAATTGGCATTCTTATATGCAACTGGCATTTCCTCAAAAAGAATCTGTGGGTTAACAGTGTTTATATTAAAATCTCTAAAAAGGACATCTGTTAGTTGAAATTCCAAAAGTGGTGACTGATTTATGATCTAGTAAATCACATCTGTACAGGGAAAAAAAGGACTGAACTACAGTGAAACTAACATCTGTCACCAGGCAAATACAGACCACGGCACTGAATGAAAAATGGAAGTATTTCAGGTTGGGAGGGTTCCCCTTAATTCTCCCCTTTTTGTGGTGTTTGAGATAAGGAATAAAAATGAGTATACTCCGAGCTCCAATGAAACTTGCAAAAGTAATAGCATTTTAAACCTCATTTCTTAGGACTGAATTCCCATCTGGTGTAAACTAGCTCACTTTTTACTGGCTTTACCTTCTGCCTCCTCAAGAATGCACTGCAGACTGTAGCGTTGTCAAGAAAGCACTGATGTTATCTCCTTTTAAGAGTCTCTTTTTAATATAACTTTATTTTTGTTAAAGAAAATATAAAGAGCATACCTAACCATTTCCTTTGCAATTCCTTGTATGCATCGAACAGGGATATAGCGCTAACAGCACTGCTACCTACCTGCCTACTCCTGGAAATCTCTAGGAAATGTTTTATATTTTATGACAAATAGGGTTTGATGTGCTCAGGGAACAAGGCCATGACTCAGGAACCCCAAACTGTGAAGCACCTACCCTGACCAGAGCTGTAGCCGTGTCTTTGTGAGGATGCATCAAGAGCCAGAGTACCAAGCTCACCCTTGCGAGAAGTTCTGCTCCTGCTGCCACATGCCTTGGTGTTGGCCCAGCTCAACCTTCTGGCATTTCCTTCAGAAGTCCTTTACGTCTCCGTCTCTTCGGTATATGCTGCTTTTTGGTGCGCATGCGTTTTGCCAGACTCTGCAATACTGCATATTAGTGAGAGAGAATGGAATGAGAGGCACTAGACCTTAAAAACCAGCCATTTAAAATTCTGCACACTGGAAAAAAGTTTTTAAAAAATATCAGAAATAGTGAAATCACAGTTTGAGGCCTGAAATAAAGCCTTCAAATTTCTTGGCTTTTTGAGTCCTTTTCTCCTCTTCCCTGCCTCTTGACCTGTGTAACAGCAGCTTCTGAAATTTGGAAACATAATTCCATAGCATTGCCTGCTTTCTCCCTGTTATTGCATTGTCTATGCTTTTCTTTCCACCCACATTCTTCCACAGGAGCACCAGGGAACATCACTGTTCTCTTTACAGAAAGCAGGAGATGACCTATTCAAAGCCTAATGAGTCTCTTCATTCAGGTTTAAATCTTTAGCTTTGAGACTAAACTTAACCCTACGCAGCCAGTTTTCATCCTTTTCTATTTTCTAACTTTTCTCTCGTATAATAACTCTGCATCTCATATCCTTTCCTACCTTCACTCATAAATTCAATCCAACTACAAATAAAGTGTGTCATTCCCTACTTCCTCTTAGCTTCTTGCATCGTGAAATAATTAGCAAAGCATATTAGAAACAGCAGAAGGCACTGGCGAGTCCCTTGACTGCAATAAGCTATCCACAGCAAAGCCTGGTGATGTAAGATCTTTGGGTTGAGATTGTAAATCTCCTCATTTTAACCTAAAGAGGCTTCCTATAGCACAGTTTGATCCAAAAATGGCAGTGGAAATCAGCGGACACCTTAACTTGTCTCATCAATGGCTCCACGCAATCGTTCACAATCAATAGTGGGATAACAAAACCCCATTTGTTTCAGAGACTGATTTTGTGTGTATGATTAATATCAAATGTAACCTGCTAATGCATAAAACCCATCACGCACCTTAGAACGAAATGCTTCCATGTGGTCCACAGACCTGACATTTGTAAGCCTGAGTACTTATTTTAGTTTTCAAATAGGGAAATGAGCCTAGGTAATTGCCTGAGAAATCTCACCCTTTGTCTTCAGGGGATTTTGAGACACGAAATATCCTTTCCTATGATTACAGGGGAAATACTTAAAATGGAGGGGAAATAATTGTTTTGCAGTAGGCTTTGATAATTCATACTTACTATCAAATCAGTGTACTCATTTTGCAATGTTTGATAGTTTCACTATATTAATTAGACAACATATTCAATAATATAAACAAGCTTCTTACAGCTTTGGAATAAGCAAAAAATTAGAGTTGCTTTCTCATGACTTTTCTTTTTTAGTTATTTTTAATTTGTTCTTCATGAAACTTAGGGGAGAAATTCTAAACCTTGACCTTTTCTACAACAGCTTAGTGCATTCTGCTGCCCTTACTCCATGGGTAAGTGCTTTTCTAAGCATCCCTGATGCTGAATTTGATATCCTAAACATTTTCATTAAACTAATTTTTTGGGGCATGCATTATCACTTCAGGTAGCCAAGCAGCAAGTGAACTTCCCGCTGTGATTATACACAGTAAGCCATCCAATGTATTCAGGATACAGGCAGCAATTATGCAAACCGAGCCGCATCAAGGCAGACCCTTCTTAAAGGTGGTTTGGAGGAACATATTGAACGAGTTATCACTGGGGAATTATCTAGCAGCAGAAACAGCAATAGCACTAAAGCTGATTAGATCATTTAAGAAATTATATTGACAAGTTTTTAAATCTTGTGATTTCACTGCTACCATTTCCCAGCAAACCTAAGATCTGGTTTATGGGTAGGATACACACAAACACGTTGCCACAGAGTAAGATGTTACTACAGGTAGGTGCATCTGTACAGAAAGCTTCCGCAGAGCAGATGACAGGCATTACATTTACACATGGGTTTGCCCAATGGTAATCCACAGACTTAAAATACCAGAGGGACAGAAATGACTTAAGGGGACTGTCTATAGGAAATCACGTCCCATTAATTCTGCTGCTCAGAGAACAATTTAGGGTTTTCATTTATTTTTTCTCTCATTCTCAAATGACATATGGCTGTGGTTTCTAAATATTGCCTGCATTTAAACATTGACTATATAAAGAGAAACTGCTCCCATTATTTCAAAGCTTCAGGGAGGATAATTTTGCTGCCCAGTTTCCTCCGATTTTGAGGTGAGGAATTGCCAACTGTCCTTAAGCAGCTGACCAGGGTATCCAAACAGATGCATTCAGCATTAGCACATTACACGCTTTCAATGCTGTGACTTGAATAAGAGAACAAGAAGGAATATATTATTTCTCCAGCCATCAAATTAGTAATAGCTTGTTGGTTTTTTTTTTAATTCCTAGTAAGGAGAACACACAAGTTCAAGATAAGAAGAAAAATGTACAACAAGGTAGACGTATTAGTCTGATCCCTAAAGCGCCTAGCACCATATGCACATGTTTGTGAGGGATTCTGCTTCAGTGAACAACTCGAACAACGCATAATTTCTCTGATCCTGTTTGATCCCTGGAGAAACACTTGCAGGTCGCTGTTTAAATGAGGAGAAAATTGGTTATAAATCAATTTAATTTTCAAATGTATTAATCCAAAGAGAACCCAATTTTGTGTGAAATGGTAGCATTTAGAAAGGAGTAGAAGAAAATCTGAATAAGAAACCCCCTTGACTTTAATCTTAGCTAGCATCCAAATTTTAAACTAAAATGATATTGTCTCTCATTTTTCAGGTCTCCAAATTTCAGCAGTGATACAGAACATGAAGGCATAATTAATCATAAGCAAATTATTTACATTTTTTGTAAATATAAGTATGATGGAGTATTTGATCCCTCCCTTTCTTGTCAAACTTTGGGATAAAGTATAGGCTATCAAGAATAGCTGTTACTTGTAATTTCCGAGGCCTTGTATTTCTTCTGAAAGGAAATAGTTTTAAATCAGAGCAAGGTGACGTGGTTGCATTAATGTCACAATTTTTAACTAGCAAGAATCAAGGTTTGAATTTAATGACATGCCGCATTTTCCTCTCTGTTCTGCCATGTACCCGCTGAATGAAAAACAAACTTGCAATTGTGTCCTGCACTGGTATGCAGGAATACTCACCCCCTACTTCTCTCCCCAGGGAACTTGATAACAGTTGTACCTCTAAAAGTTTTTTGCTTACATCACAAAACTACTACACAACTCATCACAATCAAGCTGTGTTCAAAAGAAAATGACCTGCTTTGATATGTCTACAGAGCTTCTCCTTTCACTTCCTTTCCATGGCTTAAGTTGAGAAGAAGTAGAAAAAGTTTTCTGACTAAGATCCTACGTTTGTGCATTCAGTTATTGATAGAATTTTTCACAAGAAGAATTCACTGAGGGGGCTAATCCTGCAAAGCGCTAGCTCTAGTGAAGTGGAGAGAGCTTGCCAGAGATGCTCAGCATCTCACAGACTATACTCCAACTGACAGCACAAGAACAAAATGACTTCAAGGTCAGAGAAATGCAGAGAACTTAAATCTCTGCATGCTTCAGACATCAGCTGTGCAGAGTGCCTATATTTCACATTAGAAGTTGCCACATCATCTTTATAACAATTTTTGGAAAATACAGCAAAAATATCAGCAAAAATACAAAGCAAATAAGCTTCAAAGACAAGAAACCCAAGATTCCAGTAAGTACATACTAAATCATAGACAATTTGGACTATACGGCTTTCTCATTAGCTGGAGGACAAATTCTCCTCTCTTATGCTGATAGAACTGTTACAAAGTTAATGAGTAAGGTCTGGTCCAACTGGCTTACTGAAGCCAGCATTTTTTTATATCAATATGTAGCATGCTGGTACTTAGCAATGTCCTTTTATCTCTAAACAAAAAACCAGCATCTTAAAAGTATTCATAAACCAACAAACCAACCAACCCATATGAAAAATCCAAACCACTATTATAGTGATGCACATCTGAATCCATCAGTAGTCTTGTTTTCCCAGAGGCAGAAGGTCCAGTGATTGAAGCACGCAAATCAGGCTAAAAATCTCATCTCATCCCACCACTGCTTTACCGTGTGACCCTCCCCACCTCCTTTCAAACAAATTATCTAGTTCCTGTCACTTTTTTTTACCACATGGCCAGGAAAGTACTACTCCCATGTTTCTCTAGTTCATACAAATTGTGAGAACCAATTACTGTTTGTGAAATGCTTTGAATACATATTATCTGAGCACAACTAAGGAAAAGAATGGTAATTATTCATAGCTTTCATTTTCCAGCACATTTAAAACAATTTTCTGTGCCTCAGCTAAAGTGATCACACCCAAACCTGATCTCTCTCAAACCCCTGCTCTCAACATGCAAACATTATAGTGCAAATGTGTAAAACAGACCAGACAAGTCTGAGAGTCTTTAGTAAATATGTTGGCTGTTAGATAAGATGAATTACAAAGTTATTTTCCTGAGCATTTGCATTTACAACACTTTCATCTAATTCAAGCCATTCACATACAGCTTGTCTAGTGTCCTTTGGATAATGATGTCTACCAAAGTGCACTAAACGCTTGAAAAGGCAAGATCTTCCTTCCTGAAGGAGAGAGAAATGTATATACATATACATATATATAAAACACACACAGATATATGTAAGTTTATAAAAACATGAGTGTTACAGAGAAATCAGGTATCTATAGTAACGAGATGCTGGTATTCTAATGTCACTGTACTTTCTCATAATAGGACCATTAATGAAATAGTTGTTTGATGTTCCATCGCATATAATGATAGCTTTTTGTGCCGTAAGTAGACAGCTATACAGATGTGTGCAGATACATTGTTATTGTCAGAAAAATCCTCAGCAGGGCCATTAGAAAAACCCATCATTCTATCCTCGCTTTCTCTGATTTATAGTTGAAATATTCCCGATGCACACTCAACATCAAAAATACCTGCAATTTTAAGAATGTTATGGTTTCCCATATGCTGCAGTGTAAAAAAAAAAAAAAAAAAAAAAAAAAAAAAAAAAAATTATTAAAGTGATGGCAAGAGCTCATTTGAAATATGGAATGAGAATTGTCGGATTAGTATAGTGACATCCTATCATATTCTAGGACCCACCATGCAAACTTGCTGGTCCTGGAATTCTCTCTTATTCCCTGGAAAACTTGTACTTCACTGGCATAAAATTATTTACATCATTTTTTAATCAGATAAGGAGATAGAGGGTAGTTTTGGGTAAGGATTATTCACTACAATACTTTTTTTTGAATTTGTTAAAAGTGTTCTTCCTACTTCTTCCTATGCCAACACTGTTTTATTCTTCAGCAGATAAAGCAAAATCCACTCTACATTTGGACAAATACCCTTGGCCGATCAGACTGTCTCATCCTTGACTGGCAGGAATTTACATGTTGCAACACAAAGATCTTCCTCTCTTTCTTTTGGTTATAAAGTAGAAAAAAATAAGTTTTAAAGCTTCAGATGTGAAGGTGGAATAAGGTTCTCTGCGGCTCATTTGTACCAACACACATTAACAAAGTGTTTAAGGATGGGCTCATTTTGACTTTTCTACACTCCAAGGCCTAACGCTGTAATTTTTCAAAGAGAAGGAGCTTCCTGCTGTTCTCAAGCCCTACTACTGAGGAACAGATCAGCTCATTAGGTATTTACGAGAGCTATTCTGACACGTAAAGCATGGCAGCATCCTATCCTCCTCTTCAGCTGGACTTAGAACTTCTGTGACAGGCAGTGACTTGTTTGAAAATATTATTACGATTATTTTAGGTCTGTTTTAAAGAAATGAGAGTTTGGAAATTATGTTTACTGCAGATGGTGAATTATAAGGGGTCATGCACGTGATATAATAAACTGCCTTTAATAAACAACTGATTTGTGTCCTATTTTCCAAACATGTTTATCAGGAAGGCTTCACTCTGGCTTTGAAATTTCACTTTGATTTTTAAAGTAATACTTCTCAGCAAGACTAAAGCTTCCAAAAAAATAACAGCACCTTGAAAACAAAAGCCGACATATTCAGACATCTATGCAAAGATATAAACAAACACCTTAGAGACTGAACAAAATCAGTACATACAATTCATACAAGCGTGTTCCAAGGGAAATGACATTTAAGTGAAGTACAATGTGTATGCTGTCCCTTCCAGTATCAAACTAGTACCTCCTCAGAAATGCCACACTTCTGCCTATTATCCCTACGTATTGCTCTTCCTCACCCACACTGTAACTGCAAGCAGACTTTGCAGTAATATGGCTCTGAAATTTAGTACGCTGCATAGACTGATCAGCTCTTCTAGCAATGAAGAGCACTAAACCTTCTCCAGTTTACACCCAACGATCTAAACCCAAAAGGGATCCAGACCACATCCAAGCAGATGCAGCAACCTACCCCGTGATAGAAGACGACACAAGAGAGTTTCATGTCGCCACGGCCAGCAAGAGGGGGCAAGCAAAGGGGCTACCCAACCTCAGAACCTTTCACTGATCGCGCTTAGGGATTAACGTCTGCAGCACTTTCTGGATATTTGGTAGGCGGCTGTCTGCTGTTACTGGTATGAAGTACATTCCCCTCTATTTTATACTTCCTTCATCAAGGTCGGACTAAGAGCCATATCACACAACCCAGAGGCATACATCATATCAACCAGCGCTGACCAAGAAGGCTACAGTTCCTCAAGACTATCCTCACAGACCCTTCTTATTCTGTATGTTTTGCACAGGAGATACTCTATTGTATTTTTATTGGCTAGAAAATTAATTATGGAAGAGTGTTATAGATACTGAAATTAATGCCTATTAAATTTTTTGGGAGGACACGCTTTTTATTCAGTGCTCTATTGCACATATGTGTAAATATTTCTGCAGGAAAAAAAAGGTACTGAGCGTGTTGCCAAAGCAAAAATATATGCAGAGCTTTTATAATAAAACAAAAGATGGATGTCTTACTGTGTAAAATACATCCTTACTAAGGACATTTTCACCTTGAATCCCATCAGCCATCACTTTCAGCTGAATTCTGTTATTGTTTGTGTGCACTCAAACAGCAAAGGATGTTTTACACAGCTACAGTTTTGTAACTACTTGCCCTTGGCCTGGGCCCATTGGAATAAGCAGAACTAGTAAACATACTGCACAAACACTGCATTTCTTTTGTTATCTGAATTTAAGATGTAATGAGTTGATTTTTTTTCCTGAGTAATTACAAAGCATTCTAAGTTTTCAAATCTTAATGACATATAGCAAAATATGACTTACAGGATAGAAATAATAATAAAAGCTCTCTAAAGATTTATAGCTTCCTGCATGTTGTAAAAATGCCTCACACATTCATTATATCTCCCAGTAGAAAATTATTTCCATGGTATGCTTTAATGAATGTGGAGATGGTTTCAACACCTAGATGTTGAGAAGCAAAACTATTATTTTTTCTTATTGATAGAGTGAGGCAACCTGTAAGCTTTCATTCATTTAGTAGCTGGAATATTTTCAGACACAAGCTAAATACTACCCTTTCCTTATAAAAAGGGAAAATTAAAGACAGTGTTTGTACACTCAGTGCTAAATTTTGATTTCTCAAATACGGATAATTTAAAAAAAGGGGGGAGGTGGGTGAAGAAAAGCCACAACCTATCTAGAGCACTGAATTACTAAATAACTGAATTTGGAATGCAGAATTAATTTTAAATAGAGAACCTAGAGAACCACAGTTGATTTTAGCCCAACTTAACACATCTGTATAATGACTGGGATAGCTAGCATTAAATAATATTTTGTCCATAAGCCTGAAAACCATAGCATAGGGCCTAGTCAATAACAACTCAACTTCACTTATGTAAAAACTTATTTAATCCAGGCACAGATATTTTTCCCGTCTGCACGTACAAGGAGAGGTACCTCTGTCCAGAATCTCTGGGTGTCCTTGCAGAGTGAAGAACAGCGCAGCGCAGAAGTGGGTCCTGTGTAAGTTGTACTGGTCTCGGTACGCTTGCGAGCGTTTGAGTAACTGAATATCCAGCTGCCGCTCTTAAGAACTGAAGTGGAAGAAAAAGAAAGTCAGGGTGACTGAATTAACTTTCCAGCGTACAAGTCTATCTAACTCTGGTCACAGGTGACCGACCATAAGAGCGTTTCCTGAGCAGCAGCCCATGCTGTCAGACTGTGTCCTTCGTGCTCTCCAGATCGTGAGTCTGCACTCAAGTGAGGTTGCAGTAGGATCACGCCATTCCATACCGGCTGCTAGCATTAGGGTTACGGTCAGTATCATACCAAAAGGACACAGGGCATTCTAATGCCTAGGATAGTCATAAAGGTAGATAAAAAGTGGCAAAACCATATTGAAATACTTTGTTGATTTTTAGCTCCATTTGCAAAAGTTTTCAATTATTCTTATGCATTATAAAAAGAATAAATGAAGATTCCCAAAGGGCAACTCCTATATTACATTTTTACTGCATAATGAGGCATTCCAGATGAATAACTTTTCACCAGCACTAAGTTCAGTTTATTTCCTTATACATTTTCCTAAAAGTCTAAACACAGCAAATGGGTATTATAAGTATCTCTGTGGAGATTAATCGTTATTAAGGCTTTACTCAGTTCTGTCATGAAATGTAAAGATTTTCCTTGAACTAAACCGGAAATAAATCACAAGCATTACATTTGATGTAATTTCAGTCAGGTTTTTGTGACATATCTGAATTGCATGGGGGATATGAAAGTGAAATGTTGTCTGAGAGTAGTTTATTGCTGTGAAGCTCCTCTTTGCATCTTTTTTTTCTGCGTCCAAACTTTTTTCTTTTTTTTTTTTTTTTTCCAGAGAGTTAAATAACGTGGTATCAAGAACACTGCAGTCCAGCTTTTCAAACAGGGCTGCTTACGGGCCCATGCACATTTTGCTGGATGTCTGGTCTAAACTGGACAACGCTTCTTGCCCTTTCCCCTGACATGCTTGCATAATTCAGGTCCTACCTCCACATCAAGATCGTTTTGCAGATCAACGCCAGATGCGCTGTAACGTCGGCATGCCTGCTCTGAATATCCGTAGCTCCCAGAAAGCAACAAAGAGCTAAACTCCTGGCAAGGGAACTAGTAGTAGCCTGTGCTCCCAAGGCTATCATCTCAAACAAATGATATTTCTCCTCATCAACATTATTAAAGCCTTTGTGTCCTCTGATCTATTTATCACTGTCTGTCTTCCTTTTCTCATATCACACATCCTGGCCTAACCAAATTCTTAACATTAAGCATCTCTCATGAGGCAGCGGTTACAGCCTTCCTGTCTTTTCCAGCTATACACACATAATTAATAATAATAATAATAAAAAATAACTGTGTGCAGCTGGATGAATTATTCATAAGTGAATATACCAAACTGCTTGACATCATCTTCATCTTCATATATATCCAAGAAAGATGACTATGTATCTTTCAAAGTCATTTTTCTATTAGATAGAAGAATAAGGTTTTTGATGTGTGCACAGTTAAGTACAGTCAAGTAAGCATAATGCAAAGCAAAACTTACCCAAACCCCACACAATTTTTGCCAGACCACAGAGCTGACTATGCAAGCAGAAGCTATTGCACATATTACCAAAGGAGTTATGGATGCATATTGCCCACAAATATAGATTAATTGGTAAAGCCGTGTAGATATGCCCACTTTCATTTCTTCTTCCATGTATGCTACTTTGCCTTACAATTTACCAATGTTTTTATATATAACTACTCATTTCCCTCCTTTCTGCAGAACTGCAATTTTGGAAACTGCCTAAGTAGGTGAATCTTTTTTTTCCCCGTTTCCATTATACTGGGATCATTTTAACAGAGTAGAAGAAAATGCCACATAATACATTTTTCCTTATTCTGTCTTACACTTTAAAATACAATTACAGTCAAAACGTGAATCTAAAAATGGACTCATGGGACCAAAGCCTCAGACACCCTAAACTGGCACAGATTCATTCTTTTCAGCAGAACTAGAGTCTACAGCTGAGAATTTGGCATAGAAGCTTTATATCAAAGAATTCACTTAAACCTGCAATAGTTTCCAAGGAAAAAAAGTTTTCTGGCTTACCAGCCTGATAAACAAACTTGTAAATTTAGTATCAGTGTCCTTGATATTGTGTAACCAGCTATAAATGATTCTGTAAACAAAGCAACTGACAATTCTATTACTGATGTATGAGCCAGATTCAAAGCAGAGCCCCCCAGCTAAATCTGCCTCCCATGTTTGCAGGACCTTGTTTTGTACAGTAAACCACGCAAATACAACACAGAGTTCAGGCAACAGTTTACACCGGTACACCAGAAAATTTATCACTAAAGTTACGGACTTGACTCCAGAACATAACTGTACTTCTGGAGTTTTTATCCCTAATTTCTCTGGACTCAAAGAAGCATTTATTTTTGTCCTGCAGACCTCCCACAACATTTATGCTTGTCCTCCAGGAAAGACAGCAAGAAAAATTTAGCTCTTCTAGTGAGCGGCCATGACAACACAAATAGCAGTGCTAAAGCTGGTGGTAGAGAAAACGGAGACTACACTGCAGGATACAGCCTTCTAAAAGGTAAATTAAGTCCCTGTTTAGATCTGCTGGACATGTGGATAAAGCAGTCTGGCACCAAAATGAGTAACCCGACAGAGAATAAGAGACAGCTCAAAGTTGTTGAAGGAGCTGTGGCTTTCAGCATGCCTCTGAGCAAATCTAGTACAGCTCTCCAGTTCTAGCTTTTAAGCAAGGTGTGTGCCAATACCTGATACCTTAGCCAGTCACCTGCTTTTAATAAATGTTTCTGACTTTCACAGACAGTTAAAGAGTAAGTTTCTGACTATCTTCTCAGTAGTAGGAACACAGAGAACAACTTATGTTAAATAAAGCAAACTCTGAAAAAAAGTCAAGTGCATTTTTATGTCTTTCTCATTTCCACAAAATGGGATCTACCCAGAGCTCTAATACGTCTAGACTTCTAATAACAGACATGTAATATCAATACACAGTAAAAGCAGGTGGAATTATCTACATCAAATTATTTTCCAATGTATTTAAAACATGCTAGTGATATGTCTAAGTGATGTAAACCAGTGTAGCTCCACTGATGGCAATGGCTCTAAAGGAAGGTGAGGGCTGTACAACCCTGTCTGCTAACAGTCTAGAGGATATGTTACCGTTTAGAAACTTCACTGGGTAACTTGGAGAGCGACTGCACTCTTTCAGCATTGCTTTTTATTTCAGAGACTCTCCTAACATGACTTATCAGAACAAAGGGTTCTGTTTATTAATAATTACACTTATTCCTATAGAAACAAGCAAAAACCCCAGAAATTACCTATAATTTTCCATTGCTGAAGTTCAAATGCATGATTGTGTTACTGAAGTAAATCCCTAGGAATATCTGAAAAATTATATAATTATCTCCAAAATGTGCTAATAGCCCTAAAGCAAATGGGGTTTTATTGCATTTGTTACTTATGACCTCTTAGCTCAATAATTCAGGAGAAGGTGACTGCAACCACTTTCAATCTAATGGAAGGGGTAAATGCTGTTTGATTTGTGGTTATTTCTGGCAATTTCAAATAATTATTTCTCTAAAACAGAGAAAGTGATACTAGATAGAAAGATGCACAGCCAAAATATTATGCAGCCACAGGAAAACAGGAGGTTATTACTTTGCTACAAAGCAAAGAGACACTAGCAAAGAGTGAGAGCTCAGTGTGAAAAAGGAGTCTGCATATTCCTCAGAATGAAAAAAAACTGTGCCAAAGCAATGCTTGATTTATTAATAATTGACAATTAATATGAACATTCACTGATAATTAACAATTCGTTGATTTTTCTAATGGAAACAATTCAGAGAGGCCCAAATCCCCCACTTTCCAGCTTGCTTGTACTAATAAGCACCACCACAGAAACATGACATTTGAAGCCTTGCCCAACGCACAGAATGTTCTCCATACTCACTTATTGAAGAGATCTACAAGTCTGCAGTCTTTACCCACAAAATACATTGTCTAAATGAGATTCTGGCACAACAGTTGGACCTTCTTCCTCTGATATATTATTTTTACCACCAGTTTGGCACCGCAAACTTTACCCAGTAACCCTGTCTGGTTTTACAAACCCAAAGGGTGACATTTTGCAAGGCTCTCGGGGGAAAGGCAAACCAGCATCATTGCCGAGCAGCCTCAGCTCTCTTCTTGCTGAAACATGTAGTGAGGGGAAATAAAAATTATACAAATAGGAAGCATGGACTGTGCTGCAAAAGCAAGGCTCGCTAGTAATGAGAATATATGCACAAGCAATATGAATTTGTATCTGTATATCTATATACTGTCATACACAAATATGCACCTATGCATACATGTATTACAGAAGATGTAAGAAAGCTCTACATTTGCCAATTCCTTTAGAGTATACTTGCTAGCCCACTTACTCATGTTGTACTATCACCTTCCCCATGTCTTGCAGTTCAAAAACTCCAAAGTTAGTTTTTCTTTCATTACAAAGACTGCTTCTCCTGCCCCTGCAAATTTCTGCTTTTATAAACTCTGTCAAATCATATGGCTATTTTGGGTTTCAGTCTGCTTGAAAAAAAAAAGATCATGGTAACAGAGACCCCAGCAGACATCTTGCTTTGTAACGTGTTTTGTCTGCCCTCACGTCTTTTTATTAAACAATTCATTGTCTGATGGGGGGGGGAGGGACAGAACAGAGAAGAAATTGATTTTAGAATTCATCATTAAATGCCCTTGGGTTTTTTCCTTCTCCCCCCATCCCTTTGTTTTCTAATAACTGTATGGCATTGTCTGCGGACAGAATCAAAGAGAGAACTTCAGAGAAGTCAGATCATTGGAGGGTTGGTGTCTATATGTCTGTTTTAATGCTTGAAACTTTATTATATAAGGTATTTTCTGGGAACTCTTCATGGAAACTGATTTTTCAGTACACAAAAATATCCACACATTCATGCACACACAAAAAAGGCTTTTTTGCTAAGTGCTCTTGAAGCGTATGGGCTGGGATGGCCTTTTCATCTCTACTGGTTGGCAGGTCAACCGCCTTACTGCAGCGCTACTGTGGACTCCTAAAAGCATTTGCAGCTTTATGAACAAACTGATATAAAACATGTTAAGTCTGACCCTGCAATTATGTTGCATTGAGCAGGAGCAGCACAGTTATTGCCTCTTGCAATCTTCCCTTTGTCAGTTCAAATGCAAAGAGCACTGATAAACATTAATGGCAACCAAGTAATAGTTAAGCCTCAACATTCATTTTTAACCTAACTATTTTAGTAAGTCAGTCCAGGGACTGCCATTTAAAGATAATGAGACAGCTGTCAATGGCATGGATGTGTTGTAATCACTCAAAACTACATGGAGGACAGAGGAATCGGCAGAATGTCTAAGCTAATTTTATAAAGAACCCAGTGTCCTCAATCACGTTAAAAAAGTCTTGTGGGAAGCACTCACTTTTCTGTGTTGCTCTAATGCAGTATAAATAAAGAAGTAAAACATGTAGATGTCTCCCATCATAGAGATTACCTTGGGTTTGTGATTTCAGATAAACATTAGTAAGTATATGTAAATATGCATAGGAAATGAAGTTTTCCTCCACGGACAGAACATTTGCCTGGAGAAATACAGTTGGACGCTCTGTGAGAAGCAGCCCTCCTGTGCTGCAGACAAAAAAGCCTGATCTAGCACAGTCTGGATCACCTCTACTGCAGCTGAAGGTAATGGAAGCAGAGAGAACCCGACAGTATCACCCCCAGCCAGTTCCCAGTGGCTGAGCGGCAATTTCATAATGACACCTAGAAGGCCCCTTACAAAGAGAAGTAATACTACAACTTCAGTGCCACCTAAGCTGGTTATTTATTCTGCAGAGAACGTGTAGCAATTAGTGGGAGCCTGTCAAACTATGCATGGCAAATTACACGCATCATGAATTTTGGGTTGTTTTACTCCTGTTTTCTAAATCATTAAGAACTAATTCTGATCTCCCAAGAACATATTTTTAAATTGAAACAACAGCGTATAATTTCTGGTTTGTTTATGAGCCAATCACTTCAGATATCTTAGGTATAAATTTTATGATTAATGTTACAATAGTACTCACATATTCTCTTCAAACACGGCAAAAGGTATTGGGTGTCACCTGAGCCCTACCCCAAAGCACAGTGTTTCTCTGATTGTCACTTCTTATTTTATATCACATTTGCAGTTTCTATGTCTCCCCTCCAGATCTGTGGACTGATCTGTAGATTTGCGTGGAACAGAAATTTCAGGACTTCAGTGTGGAGTAATTGCTCAAAGTTATCGCAATTTTACGTAATTTTCATAAGCATTTTGTCCGCACGCATTCTTTCATGCTCTCCTGACATTTACTCTAGATACCACTTAATACAGTGTTTTTAAACTGAAAGCATATGCTTTGGAAAATTGCTTCTCAAAGCATTACACCCTTCATCTCCCACATCCTGTGATTAAAAGGTACAACTTTTCCCAGCGACAAAGACTTGCATCACATGCATGTAACATTACCTGCCTTCATACCTATCCGGATCATTGTGTTTGCAAATTTAAACTAATAATTTCACTTATATTTAGTGTGGTTATTACATAGTTTAAAGACTTCATTAGCAAGATTCAAAAAGGCCATTAAACACCATTTTTCAGTTGTGGTGAATAGAAAATCTAAGAGAGAATGAAACTAGCAAAAACCTTAAAGCTGGTTGTAAAATTAGAAAAATCTCCCATGGTTGCTGATACATGGTGATCATTCTTGTAATTTTAAAATCAGTTATTATTGTAGGTTTGTCTATCGGGAAGTGTGATTTTTTAGCACTACACACCAGTTACTGGTGTGAGTCCTGTTCTGCTTTCCTGAGGTTTATGCTTAAGGTAATTACCATGTGAAACCCTACCAGAAACAAAGCAGCGAGTAAGGTCCAGGACACGAGGTTCTCATTCACAAAACTTCTCGAGATACTTGACAGAAGCTGGATTGACTAGAAGAGCCACTGGTCGCTCAAATCCAAACCTATTCCTCAACTGCTTCCAGAACCTCTTTTTAAAATTTTTTTTTATACTTAAAACTAGCTCAGAGTTTGGAGGTGAAGGGGATTGCTCTTGACACAAAACCTCAGCATCTCAGTTCTGTTACCTTACAACTCGGATGTTGTACCATTCAAACCACAATGAAATGCTAACCGCAAAGCAAGGACCATTTGTATATTTGGTTTCTCAAATGGAAGCTGGGGCCTGCCTCTCCTGTAATTGCTGTCAGGTTGAAGCTCTCCTCCTTTCAGAGCACTTTCCAATGCAGCTGGGAAAAACTGTAACCAAGCAACAGCCGGTTCCTGGTCCTGAGCGTTCACCCGTGATTGACGTGAGGACTTTCCAGGTGGAGCCGGCTCCCATCACTGCCGATACAACGGGCAGGGCGATGCCCCGCCGGCGGGGAGCGTGTGCTATCCCCCCCTCAACGAGCGAGTCCTCTGGACGTGACTATTGGCACTTAAGAACTCTCGCTCTGCTGGCTGTGGGTCGGAAGCCTTACCGACCCAGTGTTCGTTCTCTGTCAGACTGGCCGCACGCATGGCAATAGGGGATACGAGGATTGTGGAGGAGCACCAAGTCGTGGAGGAGTAGGGGACAAAGAAATCATAGTTTTGCCACTTAAGCCAGTGCAACTCCAGCACAAACAAGACCTCTGCACGGCGGGTACATCGGTATGTTGTCACTTATTGGTCATCTTGATGAGACAAAATGTCTTGATCTGTTTCCCCATAATGAGCAGGGTCTATATCCACATGTACAGCTTACGACCGGTACTAAATATCTCTTGGCTCCAAGGGATCACTTATCTTCTTTCTGCTGTGTCTTCAAGCCTGAATGCTAACACAAAGGCTTTAAGTTTTAGTTTACACAGACCCTAATCAGTAAAGGTATTTCTCAGAGAACTTCTCAAGCTAAAAAGGTATAAAGGAATTTAAATCATGTCTGTGGTGTAGCATGAGCGCTCAGAGTTATAATATTCTCTATCTTACACGCTGTGTCTGTTTTTATCCATCTGTGTCAATGAAAACACACAGGGAGCCAACAACTCTAGCTAAAATTGGTGGGAGCTGTAGGTACAAATAAAAACCAGTTTTTCTCTTTAGTATATACAACATATGGAGCAGTACTGTAGGTCAGGAGAATTATTTCTCAGCGTTCTGTGGGTAGGTTTCTGATAGTGGTTTTATTTGTTGGTGTTGCAAGCTTCAAAAGAGTTATGACATTATTGTTTCTTTCTAGATTGCCTTGATTGAGATCAAAGTTCAGGGGTTGTATTATGTTACCCAAAGATTGCTTTGCTCCTGTTCAAAGAATTGCATAGATCTGTGCTGAGCAGCTTAAGAAGCAGTAAGCCTTGACTTCATTCTTGCTAGTATTAATGAAAATCAGGAATAGAACAGTGAAACACAATTAAGCTCGTGTAAAAGAGAAGAGCCTCCAGCCCACACGATTCTTCATTGTTTTTCTGCTTTGGTTTTTATGCCTAAAAAGAAGTTACTGAAAAGATGCAACTTGTTTCAAACTATTTTCATTGTTATATTGTCTTTCACTGCTCCTGCTTTTCAGGCCAAAGACTTTCAGGGTAATTCTGACTTCAATGCCCTTTATACTTATCATATAACTCCACAAGGGAGTTATTATATGCAAGGGATAATTAAGCATCTTTGCTGATGGTAGTCTTTGACTATGGCAAGATTCTTACAGTACTAGTCTTACTTTCTGAACAATTTTGTCATTTGCTAATTAGAATCTGGCCTTAAGGTCTTTTAGAAACATTTTCCTGAACTCATCTTATTACCCAAAACTTCTCTGTGCATTTTCCTAGCCATCATATAGCAGCTAATTGCTAATGTATATATTCACTTACGACAGAACCTTTCTCCTAAGTGAGGAGTCCTCTCCTACTGCCCTCTTTTCCTGCAATGAAAAGTTGAAACCTGTTGCCCTGAGAAGGACAGAGAACCCATTTGTTGTCAAAGAGAACAGTATTCTATTGCTATTTTAGTGTTTGTAAACTTAATTCTGAGGGTGCTGTATGTAAACATCCTGAAACCTCCTAGACAGGAGCCATCTGAAAGTGAGGGTTATGCACAGTTGAGGAGATGTATGCTATGAAATACAAGATCACTCCAAGGTGAAATCATGACTTGGAAGCCACGGAGCAAAATTCAGGGAAATGGAGCAAGATTTAGAGCTTAATTGTGTGAAAACTCTATTCTGTTTTACTTTACACACATGGATTTTCCCTGTAAAGCTAAAGCACTACTTGAATATTTAAAATTAAGCACACAATTAAATGCTTTTCTGGATTCTAGCCAGACTGCTCAGCAACTTGCTGTATTATCCCTCTGGAGAGCAGTTAGTTTGTCTTTTGAAAGCCAATTTGTCCACCCTTAATGAATCACTTCTTGCCTCTGTCCTGCGTTTTATTTCATTGGTTTTTACATACACTTTTATGAGCTGAAACGACTATCCTGCCACCCTTCAAACACTTCTGACAACCCAAATATTCAGCCCAGGGTAGCTTTGAATCCAAATTCATGGCAGATTCAAGATCCATAACATTACCTCAGGAGTACAAAGTGTGAAGTGCATAATAGCACTGTCTTTGCCAAACTTGAACAAAAAAATGAAAACAGAAAATTGCAGCTCAGGAGGATGAAAAGGGAAGTGAGTCAGCCACCATCCCAACTTTATCACAATACAATGTTTCTGTTCTGCTCTACAAAAATACAAAACACAAGAGAATATGAAGAAAAATCATCACTAACAGGCTTATATACTTCATAAACGCATACCTAAGAGAACTGCAGCTCTGCAAACAATCTGCCTATGACTGACAAAACATCTATTAAATCAAACAGGATGCTCTTGGCACTTCCAAAACAATTGAAATGAGAGGAGAAAGGATGAAGTAAGGCATTTGGGCCTAGTGAAACTATCTGAGCCACAGGGCCCTCTAAATGTTATTTTTCCTCATTGTCTAGCAATTTATTTTGCTTTAACACAGGCATAAAAATTTATGACAGCCCAACTCTCTTACCCACTAATTATTTCTCATGATAAAATACACACTGTACTGTTCTTAGTTCACCCCTTCCCATCCTCACTACACTAAAACTAAAATGTCTGACAGTTACAAGAGATATCAATGCCTTTCCAAGAAGGGAAAAAAAAAAAAAGTTTAAACAAACTACAAAGCCTTTGCAACTAGGAAATACCTATAAACTCAACCTATCCAGAAATCAGTCAAGCCTCTCAAACACCAGAGAACTGTATAAAAGTGTTCAAAAAACCTGTCCCACCATAGCAGCAAAAATTTAGCTCTTCCTTTCCGTGTCACTAACTACACCCTCCGCTGCAGAGACTGCACCTGAGACATTAGCAAGCGTGCTTCCCATCTGACTGAAGCAGCGGCAGAGACCTGAGCAGCCCGAAAGGCTCTCGTGGAAGTTATGGGAAGAAGAAAGAGGAATTAGGATGTGAGTGAGATATTTTAACAGCTAAACCAGTCCCTCTATCTGATTTAAAATGAGGCTTGTAATACAGCTGTTTGCTTTTACACCTCCAGTTCCCCTATCTGATCATTATCAGAATGATAAAGCTGATGAGAAGCACTCATCTGGGTTTTAGCTAGAGATTAACAACATCGTAGCTCAGGCAAACTGGTAAATGAATGACGGCACAGTTCCATATCTTTTAGCTTGTTAAAAATTGCCGCTTGGCTTTCTATGAAGTAATTCCACCACAAGATATATTTTTCAGGAGAGGCATGTTAAATCTATGGTAGCGATGCACATTCTGTCAAAACAAGGAAACATTTTGCTTGCATTACAGCAATGAAACAACTTGCTGAAACACCATCTGAAACAGAATGCTCCAGCTCATCAAATCTACTGTATATTCATTATATGCATGAATACTCCTCGTAACAACAAAAATTAGCCCGTGGCTATGAAGAAAGTATAAGATGGCAAGGCAGATTTTATCCTTTTACTCACTACATGACTTGTGGTGGAAAGACAAAGCGGCTGTTGTAAGGACCATACAAGATCATATGCCATGCTTACAGTCTAGAAGAATTGAACACATGGAGGCAGATGGACTACAATGTCTCTCCCCATTTGATAAATTTGTCCCTCCCCTTTGAATAAATTTGGTCACCTCCAAGAGTTTTATTTCTGACAGTCTTTGGAATTAGCTGTGCTAGGAAAGCTGCTGTAGGAAGTGTTAGGAGTGTCCTTAGCTGAAATGGATACTGTAATACTGAATGACATTTTATATTTTTGGCACAAAATGGCACTTAGTTATTTTAAGCTATCACATTCCACCATGCAATGGCAGAGGGAGCCAAGATGATAAAATACCAGGTACAAATTCTAAGGCCTATTCTCTCCATCTATTTTTAGGTATTCAGGTTGCTATCAGCTCTTATACCATTACTAGGAGAAATAACATGACAGACCAACAATTCAGTGGAGGGACTTAGAGCAGCCTGTCAAGCTCAGGCTGTCAGAAAGACCCAGTTTGTTGGTATTCAAATTACTGGCAAGCTAGATGACCTGAATGTAGCTCAAAAGGCACACAAAAAAAAAGAAATCACCTACCTTAATAACCAAAGGAAAGTCACTGTAAGAGAGTTTGTAGGAAAATAAATACTGATGAACTTATTATCTTCTCCCTACTATCTTCAGTTACCAAAAGAAAATCAAAGTAACATTCAGGTTATTGAATTCCAACGAGATACCCATCTGTGCAGACTTCCCTCAGATGAAGACTAAATAGCTAAAAAGTGACCCTGGAATTCTACTTCTGAAGTTTCTAAAATCAGACAATTTCATAACTGGATCTCTGATACCTGTGATCAGCTATGACACAGCAAATTCTGAAAAGACACGTTTTTGAGGGAACAAGAAGAAAACTTTTTCGGAGGTTAGCAATAAAATAAAAGGAATGAAATGGCTCTCAACCTACCTCAAAAATTGTATCTATTTAAAAGTTCTGGCTATACCTCAGCACAAGTACACATAACCTTTAATACCTTCATTGTTAAGATTTGCCAGTTAAGAAAGTGCTATTATCTGCCTTTTATAGATAGGGAACAGTATACAGAGAGCCTAACTTGTTCAGTGTCATAAAGGGATCACGTAGTAGA